>NW_008580157.1:810222-864735 GCF_000520115.1 Aphanomyces invadans
AGGTTGTCCGCCGTTGCGTACGACACGCCCGTGTTCTTGATGTCGAATTCGAGGTGCAGCGTCGAGCCCGATGACGTCGACTGGCGAAGTTCGCGAGTCTCGACGAGCTTTGCTTCTGTGTTGTGGAAGAAGTGCTTGGTCGAGTTTTGAATGTGATCGTCGGGCACAGCTTTGGCAGCGTTGGTGGACGAGACGGGCACGACGTCAAACGCGAGTTGTGGTGCCTTTGTCTTGAATTTGGTGGTGGGTTCCGCCTCTTCGTCCGAGGCTTCCAAGTACCCATCGGCGCGGCGCAACGTCGACCATAACTTCTCCTTCCACGCGTCGAAGTCTTCTTCAAGCGCGCCGTCGTCATCTCCTTCCCCGAGCGGGTAAACGCGTTGGGCGCCATGCTTAGCGAGAAGAGAATCGACTGCACGACCGATTGCGTTGTATTGTTCGTACTGCTTGTTGCCAAGCCCAAAGACTGTGTACTTGACGTTTTCAAACTCGTCGTCAGCCAATTGTTCGTTCGTGCCGTTCAAGTACTTCATGAATTCGATGGCGTTGTCGGTGGGATCGCCTTCGCCATACGTCGCCATGACAAAGACGACGTACTCAAGTGTCTTGAGCATGGTCGGCTCAAACTCTTCCAAGTCGACAAGGTCTGTTTCAAAGTACTTTTGTTCGTTGCCCAAAGTCGCAATCGTCTTGGCAAAACTTTCCGCTGTGCCTGTTTGGGACCCATAGAACACAGTGACCAATGGTCGGTTCGACGTTGGCTTCTTCGGCACCTTGGCGCTACTTCCTGCCGTGGTCGAGGTCGTGATCGACGTAGCTCCGGCAGCTGCCGCGCGGCGCTTCTCTTCTTGTATGGCCTTGTATCGTGCCTCAAATGCCTTGTCTGCTTCGTTCACGGACGGTCGGGCGAAAAAGTAGACCGAGAGCGCAACCACGACCGCGGACGCCACGTACACATACAAGTCGCTCATGTGCCTTTGCTGCGCTTGACGTAATTCCAAATGAGATGGCGTGGGGAGCCAGCAATTTTAGCCAATCCAAATCGAATCCATTTATGATTGGTTAAAAGCACCCACGCCCCAGACTCGACACCTCACCGTGCGGCGACGAAGCTGGAGGATGCAGTGCGTCAGTAGCGTCCACCTCCTACGGGAAGATGGAAAGTTCATTGGGGGTGCGTAGAGCTTGGGCTCGACCGTCGATGGACGCTCTTGTTGACGAGGAGGGCGATGATTATGGGTCAGCAGGGATTGTGGTCAAAAGAAGGATTACGAAGGAAGGTCCCTCGAAAAAAGCGCATATTGGCATATTTTGACTGGCGTAGTTTTGCACGTTTCTTTGAAATTTTAGCTTTTTCGAACTGTAATTGACGAAGGCAACATTCAGTCAATTCAGTTAGTCAAAATAAACTATACAGTTACATGGAAGGTAGACGTTGACGGTCCATGCTGGTCCAGGCAGCGTGAACATCGTACCCACACGGCCGCAAAGACGTGCTGGTTTATGCCAGGATCGGTCGAATTATAAGCGTTATGGTGGACAGAGATGGGATCAAGTGCGGTGACGAAGGTCTCACTCAGCGCACGCGGTGACGAGCGCCGGGCGGTACTGCCTGGAAGTGGGGTTGCGCACCATGATCAGACCCACGTGAATGCTCTTCTGCTGCTGGAGAAATAGATGTTGCAGGGCATCGCTATGGCAGAAGCCGACGGCTTGCTGCGACCCCCGCACGTGCGCGACGGACGTCACAAAGCCCATGACCGATCGCATCTGCGACACGGACATGTTTAGCCACGTAGCAAGTGAGGGAATGTTGACCTCATAGGTGCTGTTTGGATGAGCCGCTTTCGTGGCTTGTTTCGACGTCAACTCTACTTCGCCTTGCCAGCGATCGTTCCGTTCAAACTCGGCCACATCCGATTCGGTTGGAAAGCACATCTGAACGACATCGTCAGGCGCCAGAGCAGCTCGGCTGGCTTAAGTCATCGTACCATGGCATTGCAGTCCACAGTGCCCCGTCGTGGTAAGGTCACTTGGACACAGATCAACGTCGGCACGGCGGTCGGGACCATCGCGAGCTCTACGGCACACGGTTGACCTTGCCATTGTACGTTGGGTCTACCTTGCTTGGACGACGGGTTGTAAAATGGAAAGGGCCGCATGTACTCTGCCCCGCGGAGGACGCAAAATGGCGTCGATACATCAGAAAAGAGCTGGGACCAGTCTGGCGCGAACGGAGATGCGACTTGCATCGCTTGGAACGCAGTTCGTTTGGCTTTTGGTTTGGCCGCTTCGGCGGCTTCTTTCGTCGCTTTGATCGAACCCCAGTACCGGCACCCAGCATGGGTATCGGGGTAGTCCCTCGGATAGCTACGCGTAGTCAGTGAGACATCATGAGCCGAACGACAAGTACTTGAGCAAGTGGTGGCGCGTGCGAAGAGCTTCCCGTTCGGCAAGTCCGATCTAGAGGATAGAAATCGTAACCATTGGGACCATGGTTGACTTTTACCGCCGATGCGCCTGCAAACACCAGCGCTTTCAGCAACGTCGGCGCTATCTTGGAGTGCACCACGATATCCCATCCATGTGCACAGCGCACCGTGATGCTCGGGAACGACGGAAGGACATCGCTTTCACGTGCTGGCTGGTTGACGATGTGATCTGGAAGAAACGGCGGCGGCATGGCCGTGCGATCCCACAGAATCGAGGTGGTGGACGTGTTGGCGTCTGCACGTTGGTGTCGAGTCGCTGAAGCAGGCCGTCTTGAAGGTATTCCCACATGATGGCGGTATCCCGCGCCAAGGTCGGAGGCCCATCGAAGGACTGAAGCGAATCGCGCGTTGAGGTCTGTCAGAGGCGGTTCCGCCGAGAGAAACTTCGTGTTTGAGATAGGACACTCTGCGACAGTATCAGGAAGCGATGTTGGCGGTGCATCAAGCAGCCCTGGCGTTGTAGCCTTATTCTTGCGGAGCGACTGGCGCGGATCGAGGAAGTGCCAGCTCTGGATGACTGCGGATGACGGTACCGGAGCGGCAGTCCAGAGCAGTTTATCGTGGTTCTGCAACACTTTGTTCATGATGACGTGCCCCTTTGGTCCACGAATTTCAAAGCGACTAAGATCTGTACGGCGCTGCACATGGACATTGGGCCTGCAACAGGATGAGATACGATTTTGATGTCGGCTAAATAGCTTACGCGTCGATGGAGGCGAGGGTGTCCAGCAAAGGTTCAATCATGCTTGGGTAGACCCACAGCCACACGTGGAGATGTTCGTCCGCAGAATTGTCGCTATTCTTGCACATGACGTGCGCAGGACCAATCGCCTCCATCGGAAACATATCGGCGTGATATACCATGCACGTTGCTTCGACGCCACCGTTGACAACTTGTTCAGAGAGAGATTCGTCCAAGATGGAATCCAGCGCATCCACAACACTATCTTTGAGCCCATGGACATCAACAACGGAGAGGTATGATGTGTCGCAAACGGTGGAGGGAGCGAGCAATGCGGCTGCCGTGCCTCGGTCAAGGCGATGCAAGGCAATCCATACATCGTCAACCTTGCCCATCTTCATTCGCTTTGCATGCCATTGGTGTGTCGGTAAGCGATCCGGCTTTTCACGAAGCATGTGTCGTCGGCGGTGTTTGCGGCATCGTTGGACGTCAGCGTCGAGACGTGTTGCATTGGGTTTAACTCGAAAACGTGCGGGAAACTTGTGCGACTTGTACGCATTTGCTCGTCGGCGGAGATGGAAATCTTTGCGACGCCTTGCTATTCTTGTCTTCGACAAATGCTCATATCCGCTACCAACATGAAGCTCATGCAGCTCGTGGACCCGCGCCGCGGCAAACGGCACAACTTCGATTACGTCCATTTTAGTTAGTAGTCAGGTGGTCGTCGAGGTCACTGGTGGATTCTGGACGGATCTGCCATTGGTCAGTTTACTTCAGCAGACACATTTGATTGGATAAAAATAGAGAGATAGCATTGGACAAAAATCAACCAATTGTTGGCGTGGCAGTTTCAATAACTGATCAAATTTGGGCACCATTGAACATGGTGCCGCCGATACACCCGACGCGACCTTCCGTGGAGAAGAGAACGTCGTCGCCATCGCTCAAGTCATTCCGAGACGCGTCGAGCGAGGCGAAGCAAGGGGCGCTCCCTCGACTGTCGTCGCCAAGAGTGGATGAAATCTCATCGCAGGGAGGTGACGATGAAGCACAGCGGATCCAGGGAACAGAGCTTCAGCACTGCGAAAGCATACTGAGTACGATTCAAAAGGAGACAACGAACAATGGAACTCGGTGGGCACCCTTGAGAAACGAACAACCCCTCGTTCTTGGCTGACGTGTGTCTAGTTACATCTCATTGCTCGAGTTCAAAGAGACGAGCAATCCCGCCCTGGACAGCATGCATCGCTTGTGCGCCAATGCGATCACGATGGAAAGAACTCACTCGCTATCATATTCTAGTGTGAAAAGTACCAGGAAGGAGCTCAGCTACCTTGAAGTGCTCTGTGCAAATGGCTGGGACAATGACGACATCGATGCGATTCTAGCGACAATTCCAAATGACGAAGTCACGGCATCACAGCATTTGTGGGTCGAGAAATAAGTGCGCAAATAATCACCCGACTTCGGTCTCGAATGACTTTGATGGCAAAGCGATGCTATTTGCATACAACGCGTAACAAACTAGCATTAAGAACGTCAAATATTCCTCACGGCTGTTCGTCGTATCACTGTTCACAAGGCTTTGGCCCGTCACTTCGTTTGTCGCGACAGCGCAATCATGCGAATTCCGAACGGCACTTCGCGTACGAGTTCTTGCCGTAACCTTCGTTCAGGACGCGGGGGTTGTGGCAGGATGTACGATTTGAATTAAGATTTGCGATATGACAAAGTAATCGTTCGGGGGGGGGGCAGTACCCCGATGAGTATAAACTGTTCAATCGCATCAAATGTGACGTTATGGCCACTATACGCACATTCTTAAGTTGGCTCGCTCGGACCTCGAGCACTTCCCCAGCCATCCTTTGGAAATCCTGCGTGGTTTGCACCACTGCCGCTCCGGCACACGACGTCACGCACGCTGTAAAGAACGCGATCGACCTCAAGTTACTTTCACAGACGTGTAGAGTAATACGACGTCAACACGTCGAGTACTTTATAGTCAGGAAAGCATTGCAGCGAGACAGTTCCGTCGATTCGTCCCTCGCGTCAATGATCTAGCACGCTGGGGCGTACGACAAAAGGTTCGGGTTGTAGCCGTTCTTGCCGTCCTTGTCATACTTGCCGCCGTTGTAGTCGTGGGCGTTTTTGTATGGAGTCGCCGACGCGATGGTCGCAGCACTGGCAGTGGCGGCAGGACTCCAACTGAGGGGCGCCCGACAGACGTCCGAATTGTCAAGTTTCCTGATATTTGATTGGTTGCAAAGCCTAAAATGTACATGTGCTCGAATAGTACGACTAGTATTCAAATAGTATTACTAATTCTCCAACGTACGATGTACTACGTAGTCAGTACAGAAGTCCCTCGGAATAACGAACCCATGGTACAAATCCATTATTAGAGGTATTAGACTATAAAATCTAAAAGGTATATTCAATGGGTTACTTCAACTTGATTGGTTAAGAAATTTCCATATGGTTTTGTGCAAAAGCACTCGGATGGCAAATTGGACCTCAAATTCGAATCGAATTCAAGAGGGGGATGATACCCTGGCAACCTCCAGAAGACAAAACGCACACCATACACATTTAGTTGATGCATTTTCATTACAAATTACGCATACTATCTACCAACTCGTACACGTCCTCGACTTTCAAAGGCGGGTAGGTGAGGTTAGTGCATTGCTTTACGTGAGTTATTGGTGACATTGGCGAGCTCGCGCTCACAAAAGTTGTTAAGCCATCCGGACATGGTCGACTTAGGGGGGTCACGCGGGAGATTAAATGTAGTTCGGGCCCATCTACGCAACTCAGCACCATGATTCGCTGGATTCGACTCATGATATTGGAGTACAGCGCGTTTCTGCTCGACGGTCAGTCGTAGACTCGACGACTGTGATGGCGTTAGATCACCAAGTGTATCAACATCTCTCTCTGGTCATGCTATTGTTTCAAAATTTCAATTACCTCTTTCAAGTTATGTATTTTGCATATCGATTCTCAAAGGATATAAATTTATGGTGGGTTCGCTATTCCGGGGGACTTCTGTATGTCAATCACATTGCCTACACATAGCGTCGCCCGACGATGCACGCTGTCTTGCGCGCCTTCCGCCGGGAGCTGCACGCATTTCCTGAGCTAGGTTTCAAGGAAACACAAACCCAGGATCGAGTGAAGAAGTTCTTGATCGAGCATGCGAAGATCCCCGAGGAACACATCCGACCGTGTGCTACAACGGGACTAGTCGTGGACATTACGTCTTCGTCGACCGGTCCACCCTCGACGACAGCCGTGACTTGTATTGCATTTCGAGCCGACATGGATGGTCTCCCGATGACAGAGAACAATCCACATCTACCCTATCGTTCCCAGCATGTCCAGTGCGCCCACATGTGCGGCCACGACGGTCACATGGCGACATTAGCCGGCCTTGCCGTGGTTCTGTATGCCCGCCGCGACATCCTCCCTCAGGGTACTATCGTTCGACTTCTCTTTCAACCGGCAGAAGAAGGGCCGGGTGGCGCAGTTCCTATGATCGAAGGCGGCTGTCTTGACGGTGTCGATGAAGTGTATGGGTACCACAACTACGCATTTCCCCTTGGCAACCTCCACGTTCGCAGTGGTCCAGTTATGGCCCACGAGCAAGAGTTTTGTATTACTGTCACTGGAAAAGGTGGTCATGGCTCTGCGCCACATGTGTGTCTAGATCCCATCATCGTGGCCACGCAAATCGTGACAGCGCTTCAGACCATCGTGAGCAGGAGTCTGTCGCCGTACGCCAGCGCCGTGGTGTCGGTCACGACGTTTCACGCCGGCGAGACGTCCAACGTGATTCCGTCCACGGCAACGTTGAGTGGCACCATGCGCGACTTCGACCCGGCTGTGGCAGCAATTCTTCGCAACCGCATGGAAGCTATCGTGCACGGCACGTGCCGCATGCACGGCGCAGTGGGGACTGTGACACTCGTGGAGAGCTACCCCACCGTGGTCAACGCTCCGCTCCAAACGCAGGTGGTGCAGGAAGTTGCATCCACCGTCGTCGACACCGTGTCTGAGGACGGCCTACCCATGATGGCGGCCGAGGACTTTGCGTACTACTTGGCAGAGCGTCCGGGGTGCTTCTTTTTCCTGGGCACCCACGAGCCGTCATCGAACGAAGCCAGTCAAGGACGAGATTTGCACTCGGACACGTTCGACTTTAACGACGACGTGCTGCCTCTAGGCGTGCGGATGTTTGTGGGGCTGGTCGAACACCGCTTTGGATGTAAGCTAGTCGAGTCGGACGATGCATGGAACGACCTATTTGAGTCCGACGGTTGGACTGGAGATGTTGGGAATTAACTAATGACACATCGAGACGCGTCGGGTTCGTGAAGCAGCGCGGCCAGGTCGTCGTCGCTCAGTGCAGGTCCCGCTGCGTCGCTATTGACCGGGAAAACTTCGTGCACGGGCAGCGCCTTCATGTCTCGTCGAATGTAAAACAAAATGTACGCAGACGGCGACACGACGTCCTTTTCGTCAATGTCACGGCACAGATGGTCGTTGAAGCACTTCCATCGCTTGTCGCTTTCGCTGAACACGGTTGCAACATAGTGGCCGCCGCCGAGGACGCCAATGTGGTTGACAACGGCGTACAGGTCGTACACGGCCGGGTACTCTTGGGTGGCGAGCTTGCCCCCAAGAAACTGCCAGTACTTGAGGCCAGCGTCTTGCGTTGTGCGCACCAAGTACGGTTGCAAGTCGAGGCCTTTCAAAGGAAACTGGACAAAGTTTCGGAGCTTCTTTCTGCACGTGGCTGTGTAGTGAAAGCGCTTGAGCTGGATCACAAGCAGCGGGGGCACGCGCCAGAGGTCCATCTTCTTGGACGCTGGCTTCAGCGATTTACATTGACTGCAGTATGCCTACCAAACACACTGTCACGACGTGGTTACGTGCAGAGCGACGATGGCTCACTTCGTCGAGCAATTCGCTGGCCGTAAAGTCCTTCAAGCACGAATGGAGACTCAGCACGGCTTCGACCTTGGGTTGGTTTTGCTCAAACGAATCGTGCACCTGAACGACAGTCAGGCACAGAGACAATTGGCGACGCACCTGCACTTTGCTCGCTTCGGTGGCATCGTAGTCCTCGGCCATCGTTTGAATATCCCAATCGATTGCGATTGTTTCGCGACCACACACTTGGAGCAACGAGTCGGGGTGGCTACTGACCAAACACCCCCGACACCCACTCAACCACGAACACCGCGAGCACGCCATTCCGTCCATCGTGACCAAGCGAAGGCAAAAGCCAAACCGCGTGAACTCTACAAGTCTGTTCAATCAAGCAGGCACAGGTCATGTCGAAAGACCTAAGTGCTTGCCGAGCGCCACCGTTGCCACGTCGCTAGGCATGGGCGTCATGACGCGATGGATTTGAGCTGGGTCCGGCAGTCTCGTCCAGTGAAAAATACGCCGAAGCCGACGCCAGATATACGTGTAAAGCTGATATCCGGTCGTGCGCTGCGGCACGATGGACACGATCAACGGCGTCCCAAATAGCCGGAGAACGTTCGGATCGGTAAAGTACACGGTGGCATTCTCCATCCGTCGGTGGACAAAGTAGAGGAAGACTTGGCAACCTCCGTAGTGAATGAGGCGCGTTCGAGAGTACCTACATGCGGCAAATCAAACCATTGCGCAAGCCGAGGCCGTTAATACCCAAAATCAGCGCGTCCCGACCAAAACGTAATGTCGTACGTGCCGTTGTCGTTGCAGGCCGTGATCCGCGCGTGCGTCGGCACGGCACTTCGATCGTTCTGGACGCCGACTGCGTCGCCAACATGCAGCCGCGTGTCCAACGACTCTGGCGCGTCTGCGACCTTCTCGACTTCCAATTCGTACACAATCACGTGCTCCTGTTCTTTAATTTGGCTCAGCTTGAACAGATCCGAGTACACGGATTGAATCGTATGGTCCTGGTTGTTGATGCAAACCACCATGATAGCGGTCGAGTTCGACAAGCTCAGGAGGTGGCGAATCGCTCGCTTGATATCGGCCACGACTCCGTCTCGCCTCAGATCGAGCGTACAGCGCAGAGGTTCGCGACCGCAGGGGAACACGACCGTGAGCACAAGCGGAAACATGTCGCTCTCTCGCAGAGGCAACTAATTGCCATACTCGCAAGACAGTCCCAAAACAAACGGCAGTCGTACCTGGAGCAGAGTAAACGGCTCGAACGACGCAGATTTGAAGTAGCACGTGTTGCAGCTCAAGAGGGACTTGTACTGGCCCATGAAGAGTGCGACGACGATCGAGACTTCGCGACGAAGGTAATTTTGCCACCACTGGTCGGCGACGACCGAATCGCATCGACCGGCACTGTCTGGCTGCTCCACGGGGGCCGGTGGCTCCTTGACGCGATTCAGGTCTTCGCTCAATCCACTGAGCAGGAACGCCAAAAGCTCCTGAGCGTCGTGCTGGTCGTCGTTGTCAAAATGCTGGTTGAATTTGGCCAGCGCGTTTCGAAATTGCACGGGGGCGATGCTCTTCTTGGTCGTGCTCCACAGGACGTTGAGCAGGTTTCCAAACGCGACCGCGAGTTTGCCCTGTGGAGGGAGGGTGTGTCATGGTCGTGGGTTGCAGAGGAACGTCGCTCACCTGCGTCCCGAGTTTGTTGGTCACGTTCAAATCGTAGCGGAAGTGGCCACTTCGAAAGTAGTCGCAAAGGAGCCGCGAATGGCTCAAACATTGAATCGCACTGCTCATGTAGCACGTGTTGCCTAGGTTGTCTAGACCAACGAGCCCATACGACGTTGACGGCGGCCTGACAAAGTCTGCTCTCGGCGAGACCGGTGCACCCTCCGACTGCCGACCGATACCTTAGTCCTGGACGTTTTCGTCAAACGTACCTGCGACAGCGGCCACGACCCATCCGAGTCTTGGAGTTCGACAATCAAGATCGAGTCTTGAGTAAGCTGATCGAAAGGAAGCGCGTCGTCCGGCATCAACACCTGGGGATTTGCCATCGTCAGTTGCGGCCCAACCTGCTGCTGGGGCATACCTTGGACACGGACGTTGTGCACCACAGCCGGGTCTTTTTGTCGCGAACGATCAACACATGGCAGCAGTCTTGAAGAATCGCGCGGGCGCGACTGAATCGACCCACGACGACCTCTTCCCCACTCACCGTGACGTCTCCACGAGAGTCTGTCCGGCCGACCCGAAGGACGAGTGGATAGAGCTCTAGCTCCATCGACGGCAGGTACGTTCGGCCGAACGGTGGGCCACCGCCGTACCAGTGTCCAAGTGTAGTGTACACGGGCTCTGGGACCAACTGCAGCAATCATCCACGGGCTCAGGACGCATTTTTCAAGCACGCGAACTTGGCGGCTTACGTGAAAGTGCTGTCCCACGACCATGTCGAGCTTGAGCCGCCGACTGCCGTGTCGGTACTGTAGACTCCAGTTCTTCATTGGCCCCGGCCGAGGGTTGCCGCCGTTTGTGCGGTCGACTGGCAGGTGCAGCCCTGACTGCTGGACGATGTCGAGGGCAAGCGTCGGGAATGCCAAGTTGCCGCCTTTGCTTCCGTTCAAGTGGGGAAACAGGGTATAGCTGCACCACTTGTACCACCACGATGATTCAACGAGGTACCACACCTATGCAGTCCAAGAGTTGACGAGAGCGTCGTAGAAGCTACGGCGACGAACATGCGACGGATGCGGATGCTGGTACTCTAGCCACCGGGCTTGGACGATCTTGTTCTCTACGCGAGGGTCTTGCGGCTTCAAGCAGCAATCGAATTGGCAGCATGCCGCGATAGTCATTTGATCTAGAAGCTGGTCGAGACCCGCCAGGGAGAGGCCGACAAACTGGGATTCTGTCAGATTGGCAAAGACAGCCCCATGCGAGGTCAGCACTGCCGCAGCCTACGAAGAGGTCGTAAATGCCACTCAACCATCGTCCTACAGTGTTACATCGGGCGCCGCCGACGACAGAGACTTCTCGAGCAACACCGCTCTGTCTTGGGGGATCTGCCCATCCGTCTGGGCGACTTGGAAAACAAATAAGCGTTTGGCGGCGTCGTCGCCCCGGGAAAACTTGGACAGCAGAGTGCAAAATCCGACAAAGTCGAGTGTCTTCCCGAGAAAGGTGGCCAGGAGGTCGCAGAATGGCCGAGACACGAAGCGTTCCAAATTGTCAACGAGAAACTCGGTCGTGTCGAGCTTGGGACGGCCCTTGAGCGACCGTTGAAACCATTTTTCGAGACTGCAAATTTCCTCGAGAGTCAATAGCGTGCTGCGTTCGATTCGTTCGCGCACACGCACGACGTTGTACCGGTCCTGAATGTCCAGTATCGCGGGATGGGGTTTCCTGCCCACGTGGCGCGCCAACTTCTCGAGCCACGTGAAGAGGAAGGCGGGTGTTTTTGCCAGGTACGCCTTGGAGAAGTCGGCGTAACCTATCGCGGAAACCTAAATGCATGGGTGAGAATGGAGAGTGATGCACACAACTGCTTTGGTACTTTCGAAGGCTTGTCAAAAAGGGCGCTCAAGGCCTCGTCTGCGCCGGCAATCCCGCGAACGCCGTAGATGACGTTCGTGAATCGATCCAGTATGTCGCGCTGCAGCAACCCGGACTCGCTGAGATCGTACACGTCAAACAAGAGCTTGCACTGATTTTCGACCAACAGCGCTTTGTTCCCATGCACGTTTTGTGTCAGGTCCAACCCGGACAGCAGCTCGCTCCATTGGAGAAGCCCCGACCTTTCTGTATTGAGCACGTCGAAGAGTCGCTCCCCCAACGTCTTGGGCATACGAGGAAATGCCTGCAGAACCATGTTTCGAAACGTATCCTTGTCCATGCCTTGCTGCCGTCGGGCATTTCTGCTGAGTGATGTCACCCGTCGGAATCCTTCTCGCAGTTGTTCGAGCTCCTCGAGTCCGTTGTCAATGACGTCTTCGTTCTTGCCAGCTGTATCTTGGTGAGCACCGACATCATCGCCATGGATGGATTCGACGTTCCCCATCGGAATGTCTTATCTGGTTGCAATGAGCTGGACCTGCGACGCCGACACCTGCGCAAGTGTCACAAGCTCTCCGCTCAAAATCCAAATCGAGGGATAAAATCCGGATACGATTGCCATCGTCGCCTGGGTATCCGGAAGTACTCGTTGCGTCGCAGGTCGCGCGGACAACAAGAACGTCCAAGAAATTGGTCAAGGCCAGGCTCGAATATGCATCTTCATCGCATCCTGCACGCAGATTGCGGTGCTGGAGGGCGGCATGGAGAGGCTGACGACGGTGTGACCTCGCGCGACCAATACTTTACCCCAACGCATCGTTCACGATCGTACAAGACGATTGTTTCAATACGCCATGAAGCGATAGCCGCTTTGCACACACTGAAACTAGTCGATCGATCCGAGCATGCCCCACCCGTGAAATACCCTCGGATGGAGCGTCCACGCGTGGAGGACGACAGCCCCGTGGATCCAATACTGAATGTTGTGGTGGTCAAGACGTGGCAAAAGGCTCGCCACGTCCTTGGGCCATCCTGACGAGGATGTCCATGCTGACCTTTCACGTTCGTTTGATCACCTTGACCGCCGCGTCTACCGACACGCGCCCGTGGAAGTGGCGTGTCAGTTACACTGAAACGCCACTGGCCAATCACGTGGCTGACTTGAGCGAAAATGGACCAATCAAATCGCAGCACCTCGGTCCAGCCAACGACCAGTAATTCCTCCAGTGCATGTTGTTGCGCCGCGCAAGTTCCCGCTCTGTCTGCCGCCTCCGACCGTCCCGAACCATCATGACCACCCCAGCCGATGCCAAATTTGATGGCGAAATCATCAGTGAAGGTCGCGCCAAGATCCTCTTCCCCAAGGGTAACCAAGTCTTTTACAACAAGGTTCAGGTGCTGAACCGGGACTTGTCCATTGCCGTCATCAACCAGTTCGCGCACGAACGAGCGAAGGAGGCAATCCTTAAGCAGCGTAAGCGTGAAAAGAACGAAGACGTGCCCACGGAGGATGAAGTCCAAGCATACGTCCGCGAGAATGCCGACACGAAGGGCCTCAAAATCTTTGAGGCACTGGCAGCTAGTGGCCTCCGCTCCATCCGGTACTTGCAGGAAATCGAAGGCGTCAAGTCGATTCTTGTCAACGACTTGGACCCTGCTGCCGTCATCTCGATCAAGCGGAACATCGAAGTACGTTCATCTTCGTCCATTGCATCTGAATGCTCACGAGTGTGGGGCAGTACAACCACTTGAGCACGGACAAACTGATCCCGAACGAAGACGATGCGACTGCTGTCATGTACAGTCACCGAAAGGAAGCCGACAACTTTGACGTGATCGACTTGGATCCGTACGGGTCGGCGTCCATCTTTCTCGACGGCGCTGTCCAAGCCATTGCGAACGGCGGCCTCTTGTGCGTCACATGCACCGACATGCCTGTTCTCTGCGGCAAAGATCCTGACGTACGCCGTCCCCTCCTATTTCTCCGCCTTTGTCGAGCCGTATGCCGTAACCCAGACGTAGGTGTGCTTCTCTCGCTACGGCGTCGTGCCGTACAAGTCCAACTACCTCCACGAGAACGCACTCCGCATGGGTACTCTCGTCGCGTCATGCCGTTTGTCATCGGCGCTTCGTAGTGTTGCATGCGATCGAGTCCGCGGCCGTCAAGTACCAAAAGCACATAGTTCCCATCATTTCGTGCAGCATTGACTTTTACGTGCGCGTGTTTGTCCGCGTGTACAAATCCCCCGTCAACGTGAAAGCATCCATGACCAAGCAATCGTACGTGTACCAGGTACGGCGCTGTCGATGGAATGCGGCGGGGCGCTCACGACGGCCCGATAGTGCACCGGATGCGACAGCTTTCACCTGCAGCCGCTTGGCAAGTTCAACGGCAAGACGTACCATGCGTCGTTTGTGGTGAGCTCTGTTGTCGTCAGCGCCATCGTGTGACCACGAGGATGGGGTAGGATGCCGACGTTGTCGGCAGTGGAAAGTGCGACCAGTGCGGCCGCCGCTTCAAGATGTCGGGTGCGAAATCCGCCATGACGACCGAAGGTTGATATAGGAATGGCATAGGGCCGATTTGGTCGGCGCCGCTCCACAACAAGGACCTCGTCCTCAAGATTCGTGAACACGTGCTCAAGAACGCGGCCAAGTACCCGACAAAGGACCGCCTCCATGGCCTCCTCACGTCAGTGTCGGAAGAAGTGGTCGATGCCCCGCTCTACTACACCTTGCCTGGCCTGTCTAAGACGCTGCACTGCCAGCAACCTCGCATGGACGTACGGGCTATACAGGGCGGATGGAGACGCTGACTTGGTTACGTAGCAAGTGCAAGTGGCCCTTATGAATGCTGGGTACAAAGTGTCGCAGTCACACAAAGTTCCCGAGGCCATCAAGACAACCGCACCCAACCACGTTGTGTGGGACATCATGAGGTCGTGGGTAAAGAAGCATCCCATCCACAAGAAGGTGGGCCTTCGTTCATCTCCGAAAGACACTGAGTAGTGTGTTGACAGCGCGAAAATGACGACCACGATATTGGTATGAACATTTTGGCCAAGGAGCCTGCTTTCGACGCGCAGTTCTCGGTACGAACTGTCACATCTACGGGCGGACGCTTTGCCTGACACCGAGGATTTTATCCAGGGGAAGCGGCCGTCCGCCGAGAAGGAGAAAGCGCTACGCTTCCCAAAGAACCCCGAAGCGAACTGGGGCCCAAAGAGCCGTGCACGAGGACTCGCACCGAACGAACTTGTAAACGTCGTCGGTATGCCATGACTGAGTTGTCCCTGTTTTCTGACTTTTCGAGAGTAGAAGACGAGCAAGAACCCGAGGGCAAGAAGCCCAAGCTAGACGAGTAGATGCTGCTGCCCTGCACCATAGTAACGTGACAATGCACGCAGTTAATTCATGGATCAGTGCTGTGCAAGCTGATGAAGTGCCGCCTCAAAGTCTCGGTCTCCCTTGCATGAGCTCTCTGTCCGTAACGTGCTGCCGCATGACAACGCCACCTCGATCAGTCAAAAGAACAAAGAGTTGCAGAAGAAGACTTCTATGTGGACCGACTGAATCGACTCTCCATGATTCTGCGGTTGCGTCTGGAGCGATGAAGGAGGTGTGCGTCTGAGATGGCGACAAACTCAATGTGATCTCTTGGACATCTCAACTTTGCCGAGTGTCTTAGGATCTCGCTTTTTGCTCCTCGCACGACTTTGGCTCGCGCAAGCCTCACTCGGTGGTGTGCAGCCCGTCAAAACGCGGCTGGTGCTGCCTCATGCGCCTACGGGAGGTTCGTCCTCCATTCTGGTTGAAGGCACCTGATTTTATTGAAGGAGCTCCCAATTTTTACTTGATGTTTTCTATGGACATTGCTCTTAATTTAAAAAAATTGTTTTTGCATCCAGAATATCTTTCACGCATGGAGTCCCGCCCTTTGTGCAGGCAACCTGCCGCGCTCGCGACGAGCTATGGAACTGCTTCCGTGGATGCAGGCGCGTCGGCACCGACGACGCCCCTGCAAAGTACCGAGTTGAAAGATGCATCAACTGCGATGGTGGCATCCCGGGCCCCACTGCCTCCGATCTCAACGTCAAGCCCATTGCAGCAGTCACGGTACTCGGCGGGGGTGCCATTTGCCGCTGACGTCCGATCACCGTTGCTCCACCGAGCGTCAGCCCAGACGTATGGCAGTCTTCCAGGTAGCCCTGTGATGCCTTCGACTGCTGTTGCGAAGAACAAGGTGTGGAATGACAAGAAAGGCGAGAAAAATGCGTGGGATTACATCCACATGGACGTGCGTCGGCAAAGCCGCGATCGTCTTAGTCGGTAACCTCCATGGAATATCCGTGACTCCATCATGTCAAACTTCAACGACGTAGGTTCCTCGACCAAAGCGATGTTGGCTCGATCGTGGATATCGTGGAGGCTGTGTCGGCGTTGGCGTTCGCGTGCATCTACGTCATGTACACATACCTTCCCGACAACACGGTGCACTAATTTCTCCTCTTTTCATGTCCAATGCCTCTTCATAGCACCTTGTGTACTTGTGGCACGCGGAACTGTTTATCGCGAGCTTCTTCTTGATCGACTTTGCGTTCCGCGGAATCGCCTTGTCCACCGAACCTTTCGACGACATGTTGTCATTCACTGGTTTTGTAAACCTGGGCACGATATTCCCCGTCTTGCCTGTGTCGTTCTTCATGCCCAACTAGTACGTGTCGCTGTCGTTACGTTCCATGGCGCCACTCACCGCGACTTTCAGCAACTTTTGGACGTCGGGCACGTTCTGGCGCTTCATTTACCCCATTCGGTTCCTCAAGGTGTACGTGGAAGGCCGTCGCGTGATCAATCGATTCCACAACGACATGACGCCGCTCACACTCTTTGCCGTGAACGCGTACTTGCAAATCTTTTGCCTCCTCTTTTGCTCCGGCGGGGTCATCCAGGTGCGGTGAGATTGTCCATCTGCAGCAGCTCGTCATTCTCGCCGACAGATCGCCGAGACAACGTATGGAGACATGGACACGTACAACGGCGAGTGGACGTTTTTCAACTCGTGCTTCAACTCGCTCTTGCTCTTCGTCGCGATGAATTATCCCACGGCAGACAACACACTGACCAAGTGCTTTGTCATGTTCCTCATCGTGCTCTTGATCATCGTCGTTCCGTACCAGCTCTCGATTTTCTTTGAAATCTACGGATCGTATTCGGCGTACGAGTATGCCGTCCTGACGCCGTCCAAGCGCATGAAACACATCGTGCTCTGCGGCGACCTCACGCCGAACCGGATCGAACAGTTCTTCAACGAGATCTTCCATGAGGACCACGACCTCGTCGACACTCGCGTCGCCGTCCTGTCGGACGAAGACCCGTCCTCCGATCTGGTACGTGTACATTGACGGAGCATGCCATCATCGTGTCGTTGGGCAGGTTGCGATGCTCCTCGATCCGTTTGTCGCGAAACGCACGACGTTCTTGAAAGGATCGATCCTGCACGACTACGACGCAGCGCGGGCATCGTGTGCGTCGGCCAGCGCCATCTTCGTCTTGACGCGCAAAGTCGGCCAGGAAGACGTGAATGTGTCGGACCATCGCACGTTCATGCGCGCCATGGCGGCCCATCGCGTCGCGAAACACGTCCCGATATACGCGCAGCTCCACTTGTCGTCCAACAAGCATTTGTTTCACGATGTGGACCAGAGCAACGTGCTGTGCTTCTCGGAAGTGATTCACTCGATCTTGGCGCAGAATTGCCTCTGTCCCGGCTTTTCCACGTTCATTTACAACCTCACGACCACCGCGGGGTACGGAACGACTCGTTCGCATATGAATCATGCGTTGAGCAGGTGCGAAACCGAGCTGGACGACACGTGGGAATCGCGGTACCTCCACGGCGCAAGCCACGAGTTGTATTCGGTCCAACTTCCTCCTGCGCAGGTGTGGCAAACGCGCGCTTGGCATGGAAGCTATTAAACGTCGTTGTATGGAAAGGTGATACAAGGACTCACGTTTGCTGAAGTGTCGGCTTGGATTTATTCGCGATGCAATGGCGTGATCTTGTTTGCCATCCACGTGCAGTCGGTTGATGGCCATGGCACGATCGTGCTGAACCCAGGGAGCACGTACCATTGCCGCGGCGGCGAGATTGGATTCGTCATCGCCAAGGATCGCAAGACGGCGGACCACGTGACGTCGCTGGCAAAGGAGACGCTCCAGCCTGCCGTTTCCAGCCACAGCATGCTCAAAGCCGACAGCTTTCACGACATGGCGATCGTCGCGTCCGAGCAACCCAAGAAGAAAGGCAACAATGGCGGGAGCCTTCAGGCGTTGAAGAAGAAGCGCAACTCGCGCACGTTGATTTGGGCGGCGAAGGAACCAAAACCCGCGGGGCAAGGCAAACGCAGCCTGAAGGATTGCGTCGTGTTCGATGCGACCAAAGTTAAATTCGCGTCCGCCCCCATCGTTGTCTGCCTCCTCGCCCCGACGTTCCCCGACCACATGGAGTACTTTGTCGTTCCTCTCCGCAGTCCGGTCGTCAAAGAGCACCACCCGATTGTGTTTTTAACGCACAAGTTGCCCACGCGCGAGTCGTTCGAACCGCTCTCATGCTATGCGGACCTCTACTTTGTCGAAACGACCAAGATTTGCTTGGAGTCGCTCAAGCGCGGTGGCATTGAAATCGCACGGCGCATCGTGCTCATGTGTGGCGGTGGCGAGTTTGCCGAAACGAGCAGTGCAGAATTACTGGCGGATGCGGTACGCCTTGTGGTGCACACCCCCTCACCTCACGTGCTTGAGGTCTAGTCGTCGATTGCAACCCACAAGAGCATCACGAGTCTCCTCGGTCCAGCTCGGGCGCCCAGTGTCATTACGGAGCTCGTGAATCGGTACGGTGCATGGGCAATATTTTCGTTCGTGACTTGAACTAGGGCCAACGTGCATTTCATTTCGCACAACATTGGGTCGACGCCATGGTTCACGGCCGACGATGATCCCAACAGCGAGCTGTCGCTCGTGGACGCGGGCAGCTTCTCGCGGTCGCGAGCGTTTGCGTCGGGCTTGACCTACAGCACGTCGCTGTGCGACAGTCTCATGATCAACCAGTTCTTCAACCCCATGATCAAGAATATCGTCCGCGAGTTTGTCTTCTCCGCCCTTCGTGCTGTACGAGGTCCAATATCGATTCACCTGACGGGACGCTTGCTTCGTAGCACACGGCCGTCTTTCCAAACGTGAGCTCGCCCGTCAAGGCGGGGAATCCTACGCGCACTGCTGTTCAACGGAGCGCCCTTTTCACGTGCGAAATGCCCATGGATTTTGTTGGCAAGACCTTTGGCTACGTGTTTGACCACCTTCTTGCGTCCGATGCCATCTTGACCTTGGGGATCTACCGCTGTGTCGATCACACGACGCTCGCAGAAGTACCGCCGTCGGCATCGCTGCCTCCGATGTCCCCCACTGGCAGTCCAGAACGGATTCCCCCCGCGCCAGTGGAAGGCGCGCTGACTCCCTTGGTCAACCCCACCAGTCGCATCGAAATCCCCGAGCCGCTTCGGCCTGTTCCGTACGGGTTTGCCTACGTGAACCCGAAACCACTCGACATCATGACCGGGAACGATCTCATCTACGTCCTTGCCCACAAACAGCCATTCTGGATTGCTTGAGCAGCGCGCTCTGGAGTGAGCGGAAGAACACCGCGACGCCGCCATTTTCACGTCCACGGCCCTCCATCGTGATTGGCTGCTCGGTATCCAATCAGGGGGCAGTAGATAATTGGACACTCGCCAAAATAACATGCAGACGTCGGTGCGTGTTATCGCCGGCGATCCATGGACGTCGTTCCTCATGCCCATGATGTCCAGGTGTCTTTGGATGTGGTTGGGACTGGCTCCGACGGAACCGAGTCGTCTGTCGTGTTTAGCATCAAGAAGCACGGCGTGTACAGTGACGATGAGACTGTGGTGAAGCGGTGAGTCCAACCAACCTGGTTGTTCAGCACGTGATCGTGCCTTCTCTCCAGGTATATGTTTAACTGCGGGGAGGGCACCCAGCGGCTGTGCAACGAGAACGGATTGAAGCTGGGGTCGCTCACGTCCATGTTCCTCACCCGACTCGATCCACTGGTACATCACACCGTCCATGGCTTGTGGGATGACTTCGGGACTGGGTAGACGTGCAGTGGTATTCCTGGGATGATCTTGGCGTTGGGTGGATGTGGCACGCCAGACCTGAGCATCGCCGGTCCAGGTGGCACACATGCATTTGTGACGTCAACCAAAAGTTTTGCTCGGCGAAACTACCCGGTTATTACGTGCACAGAGGTCGACGTGAAAGCTCAGTCTCTCACTTCCTCACACATCAACCACGCAACGGTCAACACCAACGACCCTATCGTCGAGGACCGCCACGTGCGCATTACCCCATTGTCAATGCGGCAAAATCAAAGCGCGGCACGCCATCCTGCGTCATGTCGGCAGTGCCTTGGCGTTGCCAACCAACCAACAAACACCGATCGAAGTTCTGCTCCAACCGTTGTGTCACGACCAGTAGTCGCCCAAGACCAACCGATGCTGGAATGGCTCAAGGCGTTCTACGAGGCAAAAGATCCGTCCAAAGTGCCATACGTCCAAGTAATCCTCAACAAGTACCAAGGGCGACAGGACGACCTCAAGCGCATGCTCGTCACCAAATATGGGCCATTGGCGCCAGAGAGCAGCTCTGACGACTCCAGCGAAGATGACGAGGATGTTGAACCGCCCAGAGTAAACGAGGACAGCACCAGCAGCTCGAAGAACAGCACACCCAACGTCAACGTGCACTCAAAAGACGACAGCGACACGCCGCACACCAAAGAGGCGTCAACACCCACCTCGTCACCGTCCAGACACGCCACCGACGAACAACGTGCCAACGATCTCGCTTCATCGTCTTCGAGTGACGAAGAGAGCGAAGGTTTCGAGACCTGGCTGAGGCATTTTTACACTCGTCACAACCCGAGTATGGTACCACGTCTGCAGTCAGTCCTGCATATGTACGCCGGTCGCGAAGACCAACTCAAAGCCATGCTTCAACAGAAATACGTGTCAGCAAAGGTACGGCCAATATCTCGAGACATATTGCTCATGACAAACTTTCCAGCGGCCACTTGACGACGACGAAGCTTCCACCACCACTGTCAGAGGAGATGGCCCCGACACAAAAAAGACGAAGTCGGACCGGATCGACTGCATGACCGACGTTTACGTGACACCGCCGGCAGCGCCTCGACCGTCCACCATTCAGCACGATCAAATCCTTTGCTATATTCTTGAGTACGTTTCTTCAAACCTCTGCCAGCTTGGACTCGACCTTGGTTGCATAGGTTCAAAGGCTCGCCAAACACCATCGCATGGGTCGTCGATATCCCCGACGAATCGTGGCTCTCGCACGTCACATCGCTGCTGTCGAGCTGCCCAGCCCATCGTCCTGCCCTCGTCGTTCACATGACGCCCTCCTCCCTGGCCACGCAACCGACGTAAGCCCACACGACGACGACGCGAATCATTTGACGTTGTTTGTTATAGTTACGTCTCGTGGGTGAAAGACCACACGTCCTCAGCCACACGACACCTCGTCTTCGATGGCCAGCTGCTCGACGAGTTCGACCACGGCGCGTGTGGCTTCACCTTCGTGGCATCAGCTCACCTGCGCTTGCAGTTGCACGCGGCATCTTCGTCCTTGTTTCCCTTGTCCCGACCGTTCCACGCGCTTGCCACGTCTACGTCAGCCCACCACTCTCGCCTTGTCATTCGTGCTGGCGATGGGACTTCGTTCCACGTGGCGCAGCCAGGGCTAATGTGCCAACTCACCGTCGCCAAAGCGAGGCAAAAGGTCGGGTTCCACCATCGACAACCACCTTCCTCGCACTCGGTACCGCCACAGCCATTTGAACCGCCAAATGACCACAGCTATGCACCCAAGTTGACGTTCCTTGGGACGGGCTCCGCCGCACCGTCCAAGCTACGAAACAGCAGCGCGATCTACTTGGAGGAAACCGCATCAACAGGGATGTTGATTGACTGCGGCGAAGGTACGCTAGTTGTGCAAAACGATCTTGACGAGTTCCACCGTCGTAGGCACGTTTGGCCAGCTCTGGCGGCAGTTTGGCCCGTCGACGCCGTCCCGACTGTGTTCGCTAAAATGCATTTGGGTGTCACACAAACACGCCGACCACCACTGCGGCCTCCTTCGTGTATTGCTCGAGCGCCATCGCGCGTTCGCTCACTCACGCATGCCAGTCGCGCCAATCGTCATAATCGCCCCCGATGCCGTGCTGGCGTACGTGGCACGCTGGCAGGCCGCGTGGCTGACAGGCGTTTCCATGGTCTCGTGTACCGACTTCAACCATCCCCAACACGCGCTCCGGCCCATGGTCCTCCACCTCACGGGGTTCCTCAACATGTGGAGTGTACCGGTGCACCATTGCCACGACTCGTACGGGTTAGTGCTCGTCACTCGCGCCGGTATGAAGTTGGTGTATTCGGGTGATACGAGGCCATGCGACCGCCTCATCCATGAAGGGTTCCGTCCCCACGTCTTGATCCACGAAGCCACATTTGAAGACTCCATGCACGACGATGCCATCAGGAAGAAACACAGCACCGTCGGGGAAGCTTTGAACGTCGGTCGCCGAATGCAAGCGCACTTGGTTTTGCTCACCCACTTCAGCCAACGGTATCCCAAACTGCCTCCTCGCCAAGCCACAGGCGGCGAAGGGTCGTGTGGGTTTGCATTTGACGGGATGCAAGTAATCCTGGACGCCCCGGACCCCGATCCATACCACCCGCAGTACTTGCAACCATCTTTGCCACCACCTGGAAGCGTTCACTCGAGGGACTCGATCGAAGTCACACTTGCGAGCTTCATGTCGGCTGTGCGAAACGAAGCCACGGCAGCCATAGCGTCCCCCCCGTCTCCATAACGTTGCCAAGTTGCTCGGTAGCTCCTTACGTCGTTGGATGTGGATCGGGCACATCTCTGCGCCTAACTGTCGTCGTCATCTTTCGTGGATATCCACGGAATCCCCTCGACATGCGACAATGGATGGCACATAGATGACGCACAGGGTGCGGATTGGCACAAAGAAAGGCAAGGGACCACCACTGATTGGTCGAATGCGCACTCGATGAAGAAAATCAACCAATCGAAAAGCGGAATTCAACCGTGATGCGACATCGTCAACAGATACTTTTGACACGTTGTGCGATTGGCTGGCTTTTACATTATGACGAAACCTGATTGGATGACGTCAGCAACGCATCCCCGAGTGACTGCGCGTGTGGTTGCCTGCCGCTCATTCTTCCTTTTGCGCCGTCGAACTCGAACTGCCAGTCCTCCAAGCGCCATGACCAAGCAAGTCAACATCGGTATCAACGGATTCGGCCGCATCGGGCGCCTTGTCGCCCGCGCCGCGTTCGCCAACCCCAACACGACCGTTGTCGCCATCAACGACCCCTTCATGAGCTTGGACTACATGGTGTACTTGTTCAAGTACGACTCGACCCACGGTCGCTACCCTGGTACCGTGGTCGCGGAAAACGGCAACTTGGTCATTGATGGCCACGTCGTTCGCATCTTCACCGCCAAGAACCCTGCTGAAATTGGCTGGGCTTCTGTCGGCGCTGATTACGTTTGCGAATCTACGGGTGTCTTCACCAGCACGGAAGCGTGCTTGTCCCACATCCAAGGTGGCGCCAAGAAGGTCGTGATCTCGGCTCCCCCCAAGGACAACACCCCTATGTACGTCGTCGGCGTCAACCACCTCAAGTACGATGGTTCGGCCAACGTTGTCTCGAACGCGTCGTGCACCACCAACTGCTTGGCCCCTCTTGCCAAGGTCATCAACGACAAGTTCGGCATTGTGGAAGGCCTCATGACCACCGTGCACGCCACCACCGCGAACCAGTTGACCGTCGATGGTCCTTCCCGTGGCGGCAAGGACTGGCGCGCTGGTCGTGGCGCTGGCCAAAACATTATCCCTGCCTCGACAGGTGCTGCCAAGGCCGTCGGCAAGGTTTTGCCTGAATTGAACGGCAAGTTGACCGGCATGGCTTTCCGCGTGCCCGTCGCCGATGTGTCGGTTGTGGACTTGACTGTCCGCCTTCAAAACGGCGCTTCGTTGGTCGACATCAAGGCTGCTTTGAAGCACGCCTCTGAAAACGAGTTGAATGGCATCCTCGGTTACACCGAAGACGACGTGGTGTCCCAAGACTTCATCACGGACAAGCGCTCGAGCATCTTCGACGCCAACGCCTCCATCTCGTTGAACGACAATTTCGTCAAGCTTGTGTCGTGGTACGACAACGAATGGGGTTACTCCAACCGCTTGGTCGACTTGATCTTGCACATGGCCTCCGTCGACAACTAAATTTTTATCGAAGCAACTTTGCTTGTTTAATTTCCGAGTCGTCGACATGTCTGCAACTGTCTCTGGTGGTAGATGCATCGGGTGCATTTCACCTGCGTTTGGCCCTGTGGTGGTAGCCAAACCTCCGTACAGCGAACTGAAATCAATTCATAGCGCATGCAAAAGGAGCAGGTGCATGGAGTGAGGGAACATCAATGGCTCGGCATGGTAATGCTGGTTGGTGGAAGAACATGAACAGTGTCAAACCGGAGGTCATTCCGAGTGCAATGGAATTCCCAATATTACGACGGCGATCTACTTTCCACCTGCCTTTGCGCGAAGTCCAGAGACAAACCCGTCCTCTATGAATCAAAACGAAGGTGGCGCATGAGGGGATGCATGTCACGTCGCACGTACTCTCTCGGACTCCTTCGAGTGGGGCGGCTTTTGCACGGGCTTTCTCGAAGCTCTCTTTATTGAAACCAAGAAGGTCCAAGTTCTCTTGTTGCATGAGACCCCTATTATACACACATCAGTGCGACATTCGGACGCGCGGCGCAACGGTACTTGTCCATGCGGCACTGCAGGTAGTCTTGCGACAGGTGCTTGCAATCAATGTGACTGTTCTTCGTTTCCTTCAGACAGGCCAAGAAAGTCTGCATCCACGGAGCGACATCAGTTCTGCATGGAGAGATGCACGCGTTACCTTCATCTGGGTCTTGCACTCGCCATAATGGTCCAGAGGGAACGAGCCCTTCTCTGGCGGCTTTGCTTGCGATGCCCCGCCACCAAACGCGTTCATTGCTTTGTGCTTTGAAAATGGTTTATCCGGAGGGTTCGCAAATATCACCTCGTCATTGGCTCAAAGGCACGCATTATCCGGATAGTCGAAGTGACTCCAAACCGGATCTTCCATGCAGTCTGTTGATGGCAACGGGCATCGTGTGCATGAGGGTCAGTCATGCAAGTTCGCGGCGCATCATCCCCTGAGTTACGCTGTCTATCACTTGCATCCATCAGAGCACGTTCACATTGATGGCAAGTTGGAAGAGGACGCGTGGACGGCGGCTCAGTGGACCGCACCCTTCACAGATATCATCGGCCCGAAGCACTGGAGTCAACCGTGGTTCGAGACTCGAGTCAAGATGCGTTACGATGATACGTTCCTGTATGTGGGAGCGTATATACAAGACACAGATGTATGGGCCACCCTCACGAAGCGCAATTCGGTTGTGTTTACCGACAACGACTTTGAGATCTTTGTCGACCCAGTGGGGACGACGCACAATTACAAGGAGTTCGAAGTAAATGCGCTCAACACGACATGGAACCTCTTCCTGAACAAGCCTTACCGTGACGGCGGCGCCGAAAACTCCACGAGGGTGGACCCAGTCCACGGATTTGATATGCTGCCATGGGGCCTCCGCAGTGCCGTCTACACCAAAGGCCGCGTGAACGACCCGAGTAAGGCAATTTATGTTCTCACCATTCTCAATTGACCTGTTGACACCAGATCAGCACGTGCATTACTGGACGGTGGAAGTGGCGTTGCCGCTGGCTGCGCTGGCCTGGAACACAACGGCGGTCGTGCCGCCGATGCTCGGTTCGTCCTGGCGCATCAACTTCTCCCGCGTCGAGTGGTAGGACTACGCGAGCGAGAAGTACGTTGATTGCCTTGTGTCCATGAAGGACCGTGGAAGTCAAAAATGGACGATACGAAAAGACCAAGAATTTGCCCGAGGACAACTGGGTGTGGAGTCCCCAAGGCGACGTGGCCATGCACAAACCTGAGATGTGGGGGTACCTGGACTTCGTCCAGCAGAACGATTCCCCCGTTGCCCTGAAGGAAGACTTGGAATTCCCTGCACGATACCAAGCATTTGCAATCTACTACGCCCAGAAGGCCTTCTTGGCGCAATACAACCGATACGCTGACACCCTCGACGATCTCCTCCCGTGGATTGCAGACAAGGACGTGTTGTCGTGTCTCCATGTGGTCTACATGTCCGCGACGGCCGATCGATTCCACGCCGGGACGTTGGCATTTGGATACACGGCTCACATCCGATACGATTCCTTTATATACGTAACGACGGCATCGAGCGGCGCGGCGGCTTTGGCGTAGATGCCGTGTAACAAGTATACATCTGCACGCCCCTGATGCTCATGACGACCATGCATGTTAGCCGCAGCGCATGAAGCGAACGATGCATTCTGGAGTGCGGCGGCACAACGACATAAGCACAAAATGGTCACAGTATTTGACGGATGCGTCCAACGGCGGTATACTTTATTGAAGTAAACCAAGTTTCGGAAAATAGTGTGAGCCTACCTTCCGATTCCTGCGCCATTGCCGCCGCTCTTTGCGTCCACAGCATGTCTGATGCCGAGAAACCGAAATTCTTCAGCACCTTGTTGGCGTCCATACAAAAGGAAGAGCCTCCGCCTCCTAGCTCGTCGTCTGCTGCCTCGCGCAAACCTCCGCAGAAGAAAACTTCCCATGACGACAGCGCCAGGCAATTGCATTCACGTAAGACCCATGGCCATGCGAATGAGAGTGGACACCACAAGAGCAAGTCTAAAAAGAACTTCGTCTACGCGCCTGTCAAGAAGGCCTCAACGACAACCGATGTCCCGTCGGAGTCTTCCCCTCTTGAGTCAGAAGTAATCCCAACACCACCGACGCCACTTGGACAGCGTCCACAGTCCACACCTCCTGAAGCACCTGCAACAAAGAAGCCATTTGATTCGTCACTGCAAGCCTCTCTCCAAAACAGCAATGCTCGAACCCAGTCGAAACTTTCCTCGTCCTCGTCCTTGCCCCGCCAGGATGGTTTTACCTCAACTCCATCCTCCGCCTCACCTGTCGATGTATCTCGTGGGGAGGAATCGCGACCGATAGGATTCAAGTCGTCGCTTCAATCTTCCCTCCAGGTATCACTGCAGTCAGTGAAGGACACATCCGACGAAGTTGTGGCTGCGCCGAAGAAGACTCTTCGACAATCCATCGAAGAAAGAGGGCAAAATGCTCCCACCGACAGAGCCTACATCCGATCTGCCTCATACTCATCGCGCGACGACAAGCCTCGGGTTTATGGAGGACGGCGTCAAGAGAGCGACTTTCGTCCGACTGGCGATGTGTCCAGAGATAGGCTGTCTCGGCATACGAGTTTTGACCGTGGTGCCAACCCTCCGCATCTCACCCGACAAGCATCGTCCGAAAAACGAGGTTTGCATCGATCATTCCCACACACCTTCAAATTATTGCGCTTTGTAGAGCCACCTTCGATTCTGTCGCGCCTGGGACCTCCCACCGACTCGGATTCGGACGTTCTCTCCCGCCGGCAGACCGCTTCTTTGTCCATCCATTCCCGCGTCGGTCCGTCGGTGGAATCAACTAAGCGTGACGAATCCCTGCCGCGGTCGCTTGGCACTCGCCACTCCACCGACGACGGTTCTCGAACCTGTGGCAAGGACAAAGCCTACTCCACCTTTGGCAAGCCACCATCCTCTCGATCGCCAGTGTTCGAGAAGCCATCCGTTAAAGGCGGGTCCTCCTTGCTGCAACCGAGCGCGACGCAACCTCTTCGCGCGACCCCTCCATCGTTACAATTCTCCAAACCGTCCGTGAAGGGATCGTCACTCGTCGAGGACATCTCAACGATGGACTCGCTGCGACAGCAACTGACTTCGTCCATGGCGCTGAGTTTGGCGCGAAGCAATGCTCGAGCCCATGCCCGCGAAGCTCTTGTCAAAACGCGGTACACAGTGGCACAATTACGAGCGTACGGTCCACATCCATCTCTCGATGAAGGGGGAGTTCACAATGAGTTAGGCTCAACACGGCGCCAAATGCTCCTCGTCCAGCCGATCTAGTCGACTTGACTGCGATCTCTGTTGTCCCTGCGTCTCCCCGCAAGTCGTCCAAGATGACTTCTCGCTTCTCAACCTCCAAAGCTACGTCGTCCGTCGTCCGCATCCGTTCAGCGCAGTCGGCGAAAGCAGCATCCTCTCAACGTGGTGGCAAAGGTACCCGTTACAAACTTGCTGCGGAGCTCATGGTGGTGCAGGTGGTCGAGGTGGCCAAAAAGGCAAGTCGTTGCGGCACCAACCACCGCCACCCCCGTTGTCGGACGAGCCCGTCGTGCCGTATGTCAAATCGGAGACCCGATGGGTGCCGTCGAAAGAAAAGGAAAAGCCCAAGGACATCCAACACCAAGTCAAGACTCTCCTCAACAAGCTGACGCGGGACCAGTTCGAGAAGATCACAGCCGATTTGAGCGCCATACCTCTCAAGTCCCTGGACATGCTGAGCACAGTCATTGCCATGATCATGGACAAAGCTCTCGACGAACCAAACTTTGCAGAAGTGTACGCAGATCTGTGTGCGAGATTACACCAGCACATTGTCGCCCATCCGCTGCCATTCCTCCACGCCGCGTATCATGTATCGGACCAGGTACCGTCTCGGTCCTGGCCATTCCCTTTTCGACTTGGCTTGTAGGTGTGGTACTGGACGGCGGCGAATCGAAGCACGTTTCCGGTCTTTCACGGTCCTGTGTCCAGGTATTGTTCCATGTCGAGATGGAGAGTCCCGTCACGTTTGCGACAGTCGAGACGAGTGCCTTGCGGCAGCCGCTTCGTTCGACTCCAACGCTGACGGCGTGCCGGCAGAACAGGTTCAAGCGCCATCCTTTTTTGTGGACAAGGATCGTTTGGTTGTTGTGGCAACAAGACCAGGAAACCCCAAGGGTCTGTACTATGCAGGTGCGGTGCTAGCTGCTCTGCCATCGAGTACCGTCACCGCGTCCGTTGTAGCCGTCAACGTAAACGACCTCAAGGAGAACGAGCCACTGCTCGGTGGATTTGCCACGGGTACGTCTTGCGAGCCCCACAACACGTCCACAACCGTATACTGGTTGGCAGAGGAACTGGCCATGAAGAATGCCGTAAAACTCACGAGCTTCAAGCGCCTCCTCATCACGCGATGCCAACACAAGTTTGACAACAGCGACGCCAAGCCAAAGCCATCCGACGACGCGGACGACCATGCCGCCGCTCGCGTGCGTCGGCCCTTGTCGAGAAATCCCCCATGTCTCACCTGTCACATATTCGGCAGGCGGCGCGACGCATGAAGACGTTAATGTTGGGCAATATGCGCTTCCTCGGCGAGCTGTTCAAAGTCGAATTGATTGCGGTTCGTGTTGATGCCCGCGCTGGTGTGGCATTGTCCTTGGTGTAGGAATCGGTGGTGCAGGAGTGCATCTTCAAACTGCTTGGGCTCAAACTCGTACAAGTTGAAGGCGGCGCGCAGGCGGCGCAGACCGTTCGGTACAGATTGCGATCGTGTATCGAGCTCGTCGTGACATGATGTATAGCATGCCCGACGAAGAGGACCTCGAAGCATTGTGCAAAATGCTCGCGACGGTGGGCAAGAAATTTGATCACATGGGCAACAAAACGGCGATGACGATGATCGTTGTGCGCATGGTCGAGCTCTCCGACACGCCATCGCTGCCATCGCGCATCCGCTTCCTGCTTAAGGACGTGCTCGAAATGCGCGACTACCAATGGGTTCCGAGGCGCAAGGTGGTGACGTGCCTTGACCTCTGATCTCGTCTCACGCCGCTGTACACAGGAACTTCAACAAAAAACGCTGGTCGAAGTCCGGAGAGAAGCCGAAAAGTTGCAAAAGCTTGGCAAGAACGCTCAACACGATGATTTGCAAGGCAAGCGGCACCGCGCGGCGCATTCGAGCTTGGACTTGGCCAAGGAAAACAGCATGCTGTTGCTGCGACAGATACCCGCGGTGTCGTCGATTCCAGGGAAGGCGGCGGTCGTGGACCCCACCAACCGCATCAAGAGCATTCTCCAAGAGTACCAGTCCCTGCGTGACATTGACGAAACGAGGCAATGCGTCGCGGAGCTGCCCCGCGAGAACCACTTACAAGTTGTCGAGCAAGCGTTGTCGGTGGCAGTGGAGGGCAAGGAGAAGGAACGGGAGGCAGCGGTCGACATGCTCGTTGGGTTGTACGAGACGCTGCACCTCGGTGCAACGGAGATCCAAAGTGGCGTGCTTAGCACTCTCGAATTTCTCGACGACCTTCGCATTGACATTCCCATGGTCCATGAGTACTGCGGCCACATCCTCGGTCGGTTGATTGTTGCCGGGTGCTTTGGACTGAGCTGGCTGCAGTTGGGTGTGGCTCACCTGGTACGTCACGTGGATGAGGACGCGAACGTCAACGAGTGTGGGTAGGCTGAATCTGGGCTGGCGGGCAAGGTCCTCGTCGAGGTGCTTTCTGTGATGGACGACGAGCTGGGCTTCGACTCGGTGGTTGCGATGTTGGCGCGCGAGGAGCTCAACGTGGCTGGGTTCTTGCCGCCTGACCAGCAGTCGCCCGACGACGTCACAGCCTTCCTCAAACTCTATGACTTAACGAGCTACTTTTACGACGACGACGACGACGAGGAAGACGAAGAGGTCAAGGAGGCGCTGCACTCGATGGTGCAAGAGTTTTTTGTCGTTCAAGACTTGAACGAAGTCGACGCATGTTTGCAAGACTTGGATGCGCACCCGTGGGCTGTGTCCCTGGTCAAAGCCGTCCTGAATATCCTCTGCGAATGCAAGCAAGTTCAGCGCCCTCTCGTTCTCGCGCTACTCCGCCACGTCCTCCCCAACGTCCCACAGACGGACCTGGATGCTGGCCTCGCGTGGTGGCTCAACCAGCTCGACGATGTTGTGATTGACGTGCCCCAAGCCGCCGTCTACGTAGCCCCAGTGCTTGCGCTGGCGCTGCACGAACGAGCGCTGACGTGGCCGTGGCTTGCGTCGGCGGTGGAAAACGTACAGGAGTCGACCAAAGTACAGCTCGTGGAAGGAATCTGCAACACGCTGGACTCGTGGAACGACCGAGACCACACGAGACAGGTGATTCAAGAAAGCGGAGTCTCGCTGTGTACATTCGCAACCCGAGGAGGCGACCGACTCTTGCCGTGGTTTGCATGAGAGGAACCAAAGGCGTTGATGTAACAAACCTTATTGAATTGTACACGAAGAGCAGCAGGTGGGGGTCGGCGTGCATCCTGGAACTTCCGTGTCGACAGCGACCTCTTCGCTGTAGATCCTTTCGCTGCTGGAAGCATTGCTTGCCTTCGCCATGACACGAATGTGGTACGAGCATGACGGATTCAGTTCGTCGAGCATCGCCTGGGTCGACGTCGCAGGAAGAACCGTGGCGGATGCCCAGTCATCATGCGGTTCCTTGTACTGGAGCTGGTATTCATATCCAGGTTCCATTTTGGGAATCTCCATCACAAGCGTCACTTCCGTGCGACTGACGCACCGCGGCGGCGGCACGAGCATCTTGTCCGACATTGCCAAACACGACGAGTCCGTTTTGAACAACCGACTTACTACGTGAATCTACTAAATACTAATAGTATCGTAATTGGGCAGGCGGCCCTCAATCTGCACGAAACATGAGCGTGTTCGTGAACGTCGGCCAGTGCGGCAATCAAGTTGGCGGCGCGCTCATAGCGCTAGCAAAGGAGCCCAAAGGCAAAGAGCGCAAGTCGAACAAGTCGCACATGAGATGCATACTGGTGGACACGGAGCCCAAAGTCGTTCGGTCGATTCGAGCACCTTCCAGTATCTCGGCGGTCCACATGGAACAAAGCGGTCGCGGCAACAATTGGGCGATGGGGTATGCGCGATCGAAAAGTGTTGTTCTAGGTGAGCACGTCATGGAGTCACTTCGGCGGGAGATTGAAGCCACAGACTGCTACCGGGGTGCTGTCTTGTTGCACAGCTTGGCGGGCGGCACCGGGTCTGGTCTCGGGTCGCGGCTGCTCGAAAACATCCGAGACACGTACCCAAAAGCGTACATTGTAAGTGGATGCATCGCACCATCGCTTTGCGGGGGAGACACTCCATTGCAAAACTACAACGCCCTCTTCACGTTGCGCCACCTGCAAGAGTACGCCGATGCCGTGCTCCTCAAGGACAACGACGACGTCATGCGATCCGTCTCTCACTGGACGTCCATTTCCACGTCGTCGTCAACTATCTCGTCCTCCACATCCCAATCCAGTGAGAAAGTGTCCCTTGGCGAAATGAATGCACTCGTCGCCGCCGACTGGGCGGGCTTGCTTTTTCCCATCACGTCCCCAAAGACCAAGCTGTGCGTCGATTTTGACATGGGCGGCTTTGTGTCGCATGTATGCCCACTTCCCCAAGCCAAGTTTGTCGACGTTCGGTCGGCGTATTTTGTGTCCAAGCAGTCGTCAAAAGTGCCGTATGCGCAGCGCCTCCTGGCGGGGCATCACGATTCCCATGCGCTCACCAGGCAAGTCGTGGCATCGTTTCCCAGGACAAGCGCGTATTCCTCGCTCGGTCAGGTCGTTGTCGCGCGGGGTTTCAAGGACTTGGCGTTGGGGCCGTTGGTGGACATCGTCCGGAAGGGCATTCCTCGGGTGGACTGGGGCATTCCGCTTCCGCACGCGATCGAGTCGGCTTCGGCACTGGACGGCGCGTCATCTTCGTCCATAACAGTGTGCTCGAATGGAACAAACGTCGTCCCGACTGTCGAGACGCTTCTCGCTCGAGCACGGCATCAGTTCCAAGCAAGGGCGTACCTGCATTGGTTTGCCAAGTACGGCATCGACTGCGACGACTTTACCGACTCCTTTGAACGCACTCAAGCCATCGTCGACGAATACAGCGCCCTGAACGCACCCGAATGACGTGGCGGTTCGACTCACGTGCCCAGAAAACGTTCAATTTGTGTGATGGATTTATGCATGCTACGGACAAGGCAGTAGGGTGCTCAACACGGACACGAGGACGGGCCATGCGGCATCGTTGGCGTTGGTTGTCCGCATGATTCGAGTGAGCGCTGCCAGGAGCGACGTGTTGCGCTTCCAAAAGTGTTCTGGTGCGGCCTGGACCATCTTCTGCAATAATTCGAGCGTTGGGCGCTTGAGGTGTTCACACCTGCCGTTCAAGATGACGAGAAGTGTGTCAAAGAATGCCTTCTCCTCGTCCAAGTTGGACAGACCCGCCATGAGCAACCGGCCGAGGTCGTGGGACATGTGCCACGCTGCCTCCGTGCCGTCTTGGGCTAAGAAAATGTCTGCCACTTGGGCCTCGTGCTGGACGCGCCAGAGAAACCCGAGCTCCTGGCGAATGCACCACCCGTTCGAAGGTGCTGTCGGTGGGTTGCAAAGGGACAGCTGTGGCAGCAACACAGCTGTGCACAAAACGCAGTGCAGCTTGCTGTCGACGGTCGAGCCCAACACGGCGCGCACGATCGATCGAACGACGTCGGCGCTTTCCTGGGAGTCGACGTGGCGGCATGCAGCCAGGAGAATATCCACCGACACGGCCGGCGACGCTTTGGAAGACGATGCCAACGCGGACGGGCGGCGGGCCTCGAGCATGTCTTGGACAATCGGCGCGTGAAACGTGGCTTTGGTCACAAATGCATTCAGGAGGTGCAGCGCAGGCAACTGAAAGGCGTAGTGGTTGTGGTGCAGCAACGCGACCGTAATCCAGAGCAATTGGGGGTACAATACGAGTTTTGCGTCCGGCATGGCAGCTGCGATGGACGTGAGCGTCACGAGGTAGTCGGGGAGGAAACGCGCCAAGTCGGGACTGTCGATGGCGGTCGTGAGGAGATCCATTACGCGGATGCACACTCCACCGTCGAAGGGGGGGCGCAGCACCCTGTACAACAAGAGCCCAAACCGAGCATCAAATCGCTCCGATGTGAATGCGTCCACGGCCATAGTGACCCAGTCGCTCTGCTGCGAATCGGTCAACGCATGCCGACAAAAGCTGTCGACGAGCGATTCGAAGAGAGCGACGGGAGTCGCCGTTGGCTCGACGCGATCCCGGGCCGCGTCGGTCAGCGGCGGCACGACCGAAGCGAGGTACTCTTGGATTGCGTTTTGCAAACTCAGGAACCTCATCGACGAGTCGTTGTGCACCATGGCTTGCACCAATGCTAGCCCGTCTTCCTCGACGCCGGTAAACATCTCGTCATGACAAGTCGCGCGGTCGTGGAGTTCCATGTGCAGCACTGAAAACACGCGATGGGCCACGACGATCCGAGTGGCGTCGTCCACTTGCGAGACTGCAAGGGCCGACAGAAGCAGCACCGTCACACAGGACGTCGCAAACGTTGCCGGACCGTCTTGGGCGTAGTTCAAGATGCACCGGATTAACTGTTGTGAGTCCATCGGAGAGGCCGACATCCAGTTGAGCACTCGCTTCGCTGTGTCAAGCTTCTCTCTTGTGGCGAGCCCAAACAAGAACGCGACGATGGTCGGTACGTGGCGGTAGTCCTTGGCGCGGCACACGTCCAGCCAGAGTGCGGAAAGGGACGGGAGGGCGCCAACGTGGTCGTGCGTGAGACGGAAGAGCAGCGACATGCACTGCCGGTCGATCACGTCGAGTTGGTGGACCCACGGCGAGCAATGCGCCATCACGTGCGTCTGCAATGCTGGGTTCGCCGTGCACTTTGCCACATACGACAGCATGACTTGGAGCACGTCGACACTGTGACTCGCCCAGCGCAGCGCAATTTGCTTGGTGACGAGCTGCAGCTGCCTCGTCGTCGTTGCTTTGGCGTTGTGTGGCTGGAACGCGTGCGGCACCACGTCGCGGTCTTGGCCCATCGTGACGAGGATGTGGACGGCGGCGCGGTCGTCTGGAGTGGACAAATGCAGCAGCGCCACAAATAAGAGTTCGCACAAGCACGATCGATTTGCTTCAAATTCGTCGCGCAAGTCGACCGCGATCGACGCCACCACGTGCAGGTACTGCGTCGCTACCGCACACGAGGTGGCGTCCACGAAAAAGCACCGGTCGATTGTCTGCGGAATGATCCCTACCGGGTCACTGTGCACCAAGAGTCGGAGGCCGGACGCGACGATGGCTTGAAGGTCTTCGTCCATGCCGACCGCAAACGAGCCGTCCATCCATGCAAAACACGGTGCGGGGTCATTGAAAACCGGCCCCACCATCAGCATCGCCATGGCGCGATAGGCCCGTTTGGTCAACTCGTACAGCTGCCACGAGGTCTCGTCGGTGGGCATGCTGTAGCACGGGAGCAGCATCGCCACGGAGGACGCGCTCGGGGCCGTGTGGGTGCGCTGGTCGGAGCACCACTGCCACATGGCGACGAACCATTGCTCCCGTGTTGCGGTTGTCACGACCGCCGCCGCCGCGGCATTTCCATCGTCGTCCGCTTCAACGGCGGCGGCCAGGAGGTTGTTTTGATGTACAATGGATTCCACCATCGCACAGAACTCGAGGCGAATCCACCACCGCCACCCGTTTGGTTGGGCAAGCAATTGCTCCTGTGTCGTCAGTGCAGCGTACAACTTGTCGACGACGCGCAGCACGAGGTCGCGATAGTGACCATTGCTCCACATTTGGATGCGGTGCTGGACGAGCGACCGAACGCAGCGCGCGAGGACCCACTGAAGAACGGCGGGTTGCTTGGACATGCTCGGAGGATGCGCGAACACGTCCTTTCGAGTCAAACCACGCTGTAGAGGCCGTTTGTCTGGGAAGGCTTGGGACTCCATTGTACTCAGCCGCTCGAGAAGCTCGACGTGGGCCGCTGAGTGCGTCGAACTGAGTGCCAGCGTCGCAGAGATGCGCTGGTCGAGGCTCAAACTGGAGAGGTACTTGCTTTGGTGTTGCAGGAACGCCCCCACGACGTCCGCTTTGGTCGCGGTGGCGGTAGCACAGACGAAGATGGACAGATTTCGCCATTGACTGGGTGTGCAAACGTCGGCATTGTCGTCGTCGTCGGGCAGATGGGGCTCAATGGCGAACACCCTGTCCGTGGCTGCAGTCCACACGTGGTCGATCAGGTTGGGGCAGATCTCACACAGACGTGGAAAGAGCGTTGTGAGCGACAGCGACCAGAGCCACTCGATGTCCTGACTCGATGGCTGCGCTTCCGCACCCTGTGTCCTTGCAAGCCACTGGATGACGCCGCCAGCTTCCAGCGCCAAGTGCTTGTCAGCTGCCTGTAGCCCCAGTGTCTTTTGGAGGTCGCCGTCGATCCCGGTCACGATATCCATCGCATTAATCTTGGTCGACTGCAAGCGACCCTGCCGAAGCGCTCGGACGGCGTCGAGGACCTTAAGTGCCCCGCGCCGTACTTCAGTGTGTGCATGGCAGAGCAGAATGAGGCCAAGCGCCTCGAGAGGCTCCAAGTCCGAGTCCAGGGTGCTCCAGGTCGGCACCGCCGGATCCTGAATGATCGAGTGGAGAACACCGACCAAGGTAGAGGTCGTGCCAGCCTTGGTCGACTGCAGGGTGCACGCCACGAGGGCTCGGAAGATCGAGCTGTCGCCCAGCGTGCGAGCGAGGCAGCTCAGCGTCCCTGCCCCAGCGATGCGCAGACACTCTTCGTCATGGATGGCGCTTCGAATGAGTAAATGCAGCTTCGTTTCTGCGTCGAATGTCATGTGTGAGTACAACACTTGTGTGCAGTAAATCGCTGCTTCCAACGTTTGCGTGGCGATCCAGTGCTTAAACTCGTTGGCTTTACCAGAGCGAATCGGGGCGTCCAAATGGCTGCGGCAAGCCATCAAAACGTGGTTGACCACGTCGCCCAGTGCAGGAAGCGCCTGAGCGAGCGCTGTACTGTCCAGCACGAGGGAAAAGTGCGCAGCCATGGTCGGACTGTGTACGTGTCCGGTGTGCTGCAGCACGTGCCATAGCGACTGGAGCCCCACGAGTCGGCGCACTTCATAGATCGAATTCGCGTCAACGATCAAGTGGTGGATGTGGTTGTCGAGGGCATATGGCATGTTGTACGCCGCGATGCACAGGGATAGACGCGACAGAACAGAAAAGATCACACGCATCTTCTTGGTTTTGTGCTTGGAATTGGTAAAGCACCATGCTTGGATAGCATTAACGATCTCCATCACATCGGCGTCTGCGGGGGCGATCGCAGAGCGTGGCGCAGTGGAGGCGGCCACATGACGCTTGATGAGATGCCGCAGCAGGAGCTCCACCAAGTGCAAGAACGGGATCGACGCGTTGTGCTGGCCGTATGCTTGTAGCAGCGCAAGTGCGTCGACCTTCCACCACTTGCAGAACATGTCTGCGTTGGATAGCATGAGCACGGCTAGCCGTAAGTGCCACGCCACGACTGAGAACCTCTTCTTCATGCTTTGCTTGACCCCAATCGCATGCAGGTCTCCCAGAAGCGACGTCCAGTCCGCTGTCGTGGCAGCGTCACAGCCATTGACGTCGTGATATGCTCGAATGCCCGCAGTGGATAGCCCAGTCAGCTCTCGGGTCAAAATGGCGGCAAGCACTTGCAGTGCTACGAGTCGAACCGTGGGCTTGTGGACCTTGTGCGTGCAGGAGGTGAGAATCCTGAGAAACGACGTCGACGCTTGCGCTGCCGCATCGAATGTGGCGTGAGGACGGATGAGACACAGCCGCAACGTGGAAAAGTTGTTGATGTAGCTTTCTTTCGTCACGCCAGTCGCAGCCAAGTGCTCCAGGTCGTTGAGGAAGTGCTGCTTGATGGACCGGATTGCACTGGTCCCCATGAGCCCGAAGTTTTCCTTCCACAGGTTATGCACGGCCTCCTGGAGCAAGAAATCATTCGTGGGCTTTGATGGCGTCGTATTGAATCCAAAAAACGACCGGTTGGCACCCACGCAGCTCTCGAGTCGGTTCCATTCCGAGAGCACATTGAACGCCGCTGCGATGAGCGTGTCCCACACAGGGGAGTCGGACGATGCGTTCAGAGAATTCCGCAACACAGTCCTGAGCACGTGTCCCGTGAGCCACAAACCCACATGTCCAAAAAGCGATCCATCCAGTCGACCCGATTGCCACTCGAGCAGGGTGTCGATTGCAACGGCAAAGTTGCGCGATGCCATCACGGCCCACATGGTGCCAATGCGCTCGACTTCCGACAGACACACGTCGTCCTTACGTTCCTCTCCCATATTGGACAACACGGTCGACGCATGTGTTGCCATAAACTCATCGAGCTCCCGCTTCAAGATTCCCACGAGGTCGTCCATCGTATTTCACGCAATCCACAATTGCCACACGATCTTCTGTCCGGTAATTATCCGTACGCAACGGTCAAGTAAGATCTTGGAAAGGTCGAGCGGTTACAATGCCCGGCGGCATGGGACAGCACCACATCAATGATCTCGCGATGGAGAATGATAGCGAAAATAAGATTATGCAGCGGCATTAATCGGCGCCGGTGAGTTTGTGGGTCGCGACGGGGTGGTTCGCCTGCCCTTTGACTTCGTCCCACTGCACGTTCAACGTGCGATCGTAGAATTGGTCGAGGTCCGACCGACGGTCGCTCAAGTCAGTACGGCCGGCCTCCTTCTGCTGCTCGTTGAGCACGCCATGGCACACGTTGCAAACGCGTTGGAGCTTGTGATTGGGCGCACCACCGTGCAGTTTTAAGCGGTTGTCGAACCCCTTCGGAAACTTGTACGCTGCGACCTTGCCCGACGCGCATTCCGCGCAACACAATCGACCGCAGTACCGACAATGGTGGCGTCGATTGCCCAGCGAAAACTTCTTGTCGCAAAGCATGCATGCAGGGCGAGACTTGTCATCGATCCATACCGGCGAGTTGGTCACCTTGTGCAGTAGTTTCTTCAGCATGGCCTTATCGACCTTGTCGTAAACCATCTTGTTGTTCTCATCCAGCGTGTCGAGGCGGGCGCCGTGGCGGACGAGACGCAATGCTATCTCATTGAGGCCCTTGTCCAGCGCCACATGCAAAAGTGTCGACTGGTCCACGGCTGCGTTCGGGTTGGCGTTATGGCGGAGGAGCATTTCACAAAGCATCGGGTCGTCCTTGTTGGTCGTGATGATGTGCACGCCCAACGGTGTTTGGTTGCGGATATTGAAAAAGGTGGCGTCCGCGCCGTTTTCCAAGAGCAGCTTTGTGATGCGACGAGACTTCGCAGCGGCAAGATGCAGAGGAGTGTTTCGGCGGTTGTCAGGGACGTTGATGATGGAAGACGCGATGTGGGGAGAGCAGAGAGCTTTGAGGACGCTCATGTGACCACCACGGACGGCAAAATGCATGGCACTCTGGCCAAATATCGGGTCGCGACGGAGTACGTCAGTGCCGGGTTGAACCAGCAACGCATTCACTTCCACTACATCCCCTGCGCGAGCAGCGATGATGAGAGGAGATAAGCCTTCCGTATCGAAGTCATATCGTGGCGCGTGAGCCGATGCAGGCATGTCGTGGAAACTAGGATCCATGTGTTGCAGCGTTTCCTTTGGCCGCACCAAGAGACTGTCGCGACCATTGTGGCGCGTGCGATGTGTGGTGTTGACAAGGTCGGACATGGACAAGTTGGTGAGCGAGCCGCGAGTGTCACTGATGCTCGTCGTCGGCCCAGGAGTGGCACGCTTACCCTTGGGACTTGAGACAAAGTCAAGTTCGTACTGCTGCGTCGACGTGAAACTCGTATTGTGCGTGGGTGTCCCAGCGTCTGTGAGACTGTCGACTGTCGCACTGCGATGCGTCTTGTGCGGGATGTGGTACGAGTTTGCCGAAGACGACGTCTCCGATCGCGCAGACGCTTCGCGGGTTACGTCGTCGATGCCCATGACCGCACTTGCCCAATTCGTGTAATGGTGTAATGCGCGGCGCGTTGTCGCTCTCGTAGGTTGGGCACACCTTGCCAGAGTTGAAGCATTTATTATATCACTTGATTTGAATATCAAGAATTCAAGTTTTTTTATTCTATATGCGGTTGACGTGGGCCACGACCATGCGAACGCCCACGACGTCGTCGTGACTAGTATTTTTTTGCAAGTGTAGCGCAATGTATACGTTTTCCATGTGTATATTTTAAATACACCTCCACCCAATCATAAGATTCAAGTCTAAATTTGGAATGGTCGAAGATTTTGTAACACGCCGTTGGGTTTCGCCGTTGACGTGGCGACGACGGCGGCGACGGCGATGCAAGATAGTCAACAGCACAAGTGCACGTCTTGCCAGCAAAGCATGCCTGTCTGTCTTGTGTGCCCGTCGCGTCTCCTTGCGGAACTCATTGACACCTTTCACCGGCATTTTTTCGATGTTGGTCACATTTCAAGATGGAGATTGCCTGTGAAAAGGTACACACGAAAGGCTAGCACACTCTTCTACATGGAGCGGTGCCATTTTGTGAGAGGGATTTGAAGGGCATGAACACCTTTAGATAGCAACAGGACCCACTCACCAAAGCCCACGGTCATTCAAAAGTGTCCTCGGCACTCGGAATGTCGACGGGTGCAGAACATCACAAGATGGAGTGCCGTTGTAATTGCACGTATGCCAACTGTCTACTATTGGTTGTATTTTATTGGATAATAATGATGCCTAACTGAAAATTGATTGGCATGGTGTAGACCGTCATATTTTAATAATTTTCCCACTTTAAGCTTCGAATCAAAAAAGTCATTCAATTTACTGTTAACAGGTTGTTGTCCTGATTGAGACTTCAAAAGTTGCGTTCGATGGAGGAAGCAGGCGTCGTGGCTTTGGCTGCACGAGTCGAAGCACTGGATGTACGCCTTCGCGGCGTTGAGGGCGTGGCTCGTGTGGCGAAAGACATCAGAAGCCGACGAGTCTACAGCGCCAGGCTCGAGCGAGCTCCTCACGACTACTACAAATGGGTACTGGCGGACCGAGCGTAAGTGACTGGTTGAAACTCCTGCTGTGCCATTGTCGACGTCATGGACATCGATAGCAAGTTTCTGAAATGTACCGTGGCCCAGCTATGCAAAAGCATTATCATGGAAAACGTTGCGTGGAAATCCGAGATGCACCACGTCCCTCGGTACGACGGTCCAGAAAGCGCTTCACAAACATGACGTGTGCTGGTGCAGTTACGTGTGTGTGATCGTGCAATACAAGGCCAAAATTAACTCGGACAAAGTGGCCAAGTTGATCCGGGATGCTGGTAGCAACACGATCGATAAGATTTCTCGGAAGCAAGTCAATTTCCAGCACGCTCCTCCCGACACGTCCGCCCAGCTGACTGGTTTTGAATTCAACGGCGTGTCGCCGTACGGCATGACCACACCTCTTCCGGTTCGATCCTGCATATTCGTGTTCACGGTAATGACGACGACTGCCGTAGGTGGTCGTGTCCGCCCCAGTGTTGGAACTGCCATACATTTGGCTCGGCGGTGGCGCGCACAATGTCAAGTTGAAAGTTGCGGTGTCCCAATGCATTGAATCCCTTGGCGCAATCGTTGGCGACGTCTCTGAATCCCGAAACGAAGGGTAGATCGAGCTGCTGCCACGGACGAGCACCGTCATCGATTCATGCCTCACGCCAAAAAAGTAGAATCGAGTAGCGTCATTTACATTTCAAACATGTGCGTGAATGGCCCGTTCGATTCAAAGTGCAAGGCCTGCAACGACGACTGAGGTACGGCAATAGCCAAAGGGCGACAGTCACGGTACCTGGCGATTTCCAAAAGTTCCGTGCTGGATCACAAGATGGCCTGGAGTTTGCAGTCATGATGAGCCGGCCATTGTGAGAATCGGCGGAGGACCTGAAGAAGGAAGCGACGCCAGGATCTCCGCGGATGTTTCGTGGAGCAATCGAACGAACTCGGCGTAGATTTCCTCCGCGCCGTCGCCCTTGGTCAATTGGCTGTGGTACCTACAATGACTGTCGGCGGCGAATGGACACCCTTTTCGATGCAACCCACTGGATGTTCTTGCCTCGCTGGAGTTTGGACGTCAAAGCAGCTTGCGGCACGACAAGTAGGTGCATGGGATCGTGCTCCACCGTGGCTATAGTTGTCAAAATTTGATCGTGCACGAACAGTAGATCATTAAAACGTGCACACAGAACCTTCACAAATGGATTGGGCTTTCGACGACGACGCCATTGGAAGGAGTCGCATGTTTAGCAAGGTTTTCACTACAACAGCGATGACTCGAGGCTCAAAGCATTCTCTGTGCATACCGATTCTAGGTAAGTCGCCGAGGGTCGCTCCTTTCGCCCACGACACATACAGGATCAATCTACTCAGCATGAGAGTTCGTGTCCACGTTGTGTCAGGTAGGTTACCCGCGCCCAATGCCGACGAACTCGCTCTCGTTGTCCTACACGGGGATGAACATCACATGAATTCAATGCTGTAAGACGGTGTGGTGTCGTTCTAGGCTTACGACTAAGAGCCTCGCAGACTCGCAGCGCTGCGTGACGCATCGAAAGCACGTCGTCAACGTGTCCGTCATCGGCAGGTAAGGATGCGGTACTGTTCAAAAAATATCCAATCAATTGGGCTAAACTCATCTTCATTGACCGAGTTAGATATTTTGAAATGCCACCGACAAACATTTTAAGTTGAACTTCATGTTTGTATAAGAATTTGATTCCTTGGATTTTAATGAACTCGCCGCCTGTCCTTCGTCTCTTCCCCTGGGGCAAAAGTTTCTTCGATCGCATCGGCATTACCGAGGCACATGATGGCAACTGGCGAATTGGAGCCTGTGATCCAAGCAAAGCGTCCGTCGGCCAACACCGTCGCGCCGCCAGCTGAGGAGCTAACGGTGCTTCCGTCTCCTCCCGTGCACCCCAAAGTGAACGATGACGATGAGCCTCCTTCGCCCGTAGCGGCTCCTCGACCTGTTTTGGATGCTGCAACCCTGTCGTACAGGTCGACGCGAAAGGAGTTGATCAGCGTCTTTGTCGCGTGCACAAATCTAAACCTGCCGCAACTGCCGCAGACGTTCTTCCAGTCCATCTTCAAGGGCAAGACACCTGACTCCAACCTTCCAGAGATTCGTGTGGAAGTGGACATCAAGCCCACTAGCGACGCCAACAAATCGTCATCGGTGTTTCATAACACGACAGAAGCACTGCGCGTGAGGAATCCGTCGTTCTCCATGGGCCTCACGATCCCCGTCCCGATCTCAAAGGCCAATTCCGAGGAATACCATTTGTATTTCCGCGTCGTCCAGACAGACGTGGGCATGGAGAAAACGGTGGCAACTACTGAAATGATGTGTGGTGTCCTTCTCGAAAGCTTCAAACAGGGCTCTCCCGTCGTCCACCTGCCGCTGCTTACCAATGCGTCCCACGAGGCCATCCTCAGTCTAACGTTGGCACGAGTGTTTCCCATAAAGCACAACGTGTTGCCTACACAAAACATGCTCATGCACATGTACTCGTTCGACGAGCCCAAGCGCAAGGACCCCTCCTCTCATCTTGTCGCGGAGAAAACGCCATTGCTTGCGTCCGAGGAGCTCGTCGAAGTGGGGTACGTGACGTCACTGCCACCCATCTTTCTCCAGCAATGCACCGACGAAATGGTGGCCGCCCATCGTCTGTGGAGCGTGCGATACGCAAACGCGCGAAAGTCGGCGCTCTTGTTCGAGTCGCCCGACGAAGCTCTTGCGAACGGCTGCGACGTTTATGCCGTCGAGGTTATTTCGGGCAAGGGCCTCACGCTGCCCGCCGAGTTGAACCTCCAGCCCGCGCCGGCGGCCCCCGTGACGCCCACACATCGTACCATTTCTGCAAACAGCAGCAGCGGCACGCGCAGCCGATCGTCGTCGAATGCATCCAAGGAATCGACCAAGCAACCCGTCGTGACGTGCAACCCGTTCGTCGCTGTCAAGTTCAAAGAAACCACCAAGGGCAAACGGCCTGTCGAAGTGACCGAGGGCAGAACGAGCGTTGAAAAGAACACGAGCGAGCCGCACTGGGGCGAAAACAACTCGACTGTCGGCGGTACGAGAGGCAACGATGACGGCGAGAGCTCCATGACGTTCGTTGTAGGCAAGGCCCAAACGAACGGGATTCAGTTTTACCGTCCTAACGAAGGCCAACCAGCGCACTCACTTCGCCGAACACTCGAATTTGACGTGCTCAGCCAGTGCGATGCCCACTTTGACGGCGAAATCGCTCTCGGCCATGTCACGTTGCCCATCGATGCGGTCATGTACGAAGGCAAGAGCGCCGTCTGGGACATCAACCTTACCCGATGGTTCGTCCACACTTCGATGCCGCCACCATTTGCTGACCTTTTCATGCTAGGCTTCCCGTGATAACCCCAACAGGGGAAGAAAGGGGCGAGATCCTGATTCGGCTTCAAATGCGACGTACCACAACTGTGTTTTCACTTGATAAAGAGCCTGCGTTTGCCCCGGGTAGTCTTTTCCGCCTCGCCGATCCCAAGCGGCACGCCAAGTGGCAGTCGACATTGGAAGCCAGCAACTACAACCCGTCGTCCCTGTCGATCTCTGAAATCCGAGATTTAGTCGCGAGCCATGAAAGCGCCATCGCCCAGCTGCGAACGTGGCAACATCACGTCGAAACAACGTCTACCGAGTGGTTTCGGTCGAGCGAGCTCAAGGCGAAACTCGAAGTCCAGCCGCTGACGACAAACCTTCACGTGTCGTACTTTCGACTGTACGCTGGCCAAGCACCAGCACGCGCGACTGTTCTGGAAGGCCGACCTCGGGACGTCGAAATCGGTTTGTTGCCTGGGGACGAATTGAGCGCGAGTACGCGCAACATGTTGGGTCGCGGCGGTGGCGGGGGCGGATCTCGATTTTCGTTGGAGGACCTTGTGGACCACGACTCGCCGCTGCAAGTGAACGCCACATACGCCACGGTGACGTGCGGCGCCCCCACGGCCCACGGTCTCGGCCTCAGCCAGTTTGGCCTAGTCGAACTCGAAGACAGACTGCTCTCGGTGGACATGCCGATTGAGTCGTACCAATGCACGTATGCCGTGCGCAAGGCCGTGTGCATGAGCCAGGCACTGAGTGTTTTGGTGGCCGCGTTCTCAACCCAACTCGAGCTCGTGCTGCAGAAAAGTGTGCCGAATCACGAATGGCTCTTGGAGCAATGGATCCAAGTCGGGTTTCTCCTTGGATGGGAAAGTCTTGTGTCGACGCAAGGGAAAGAGCTCCACATGCTCAGCGACGCATGGGTCGCAATCAAGTCGATGGAGCGCATCCAAATCCAACTCGTGCCACACTGCGAGCTCATGACGTTCGCGCCATCGCCCGACACAGACAACAAGTACATTCTCCAATTGCCAGTGCCGTCGTCCGTGTTTGGGTTGCTGCCTCAGGTACTCCAGGACGGCGGGCTCATCGCGGTCACGTCCGTGCTGTTCACGCAAGGCATCAACGAAATGCAGACGTTGGCGAACGTCGTCGGGGCCGTGGGTATTGCCCTCCAAGTGCGCATCAACGACAAATGCTGCGCGGTACGTTGGCTCTCGTCTCGTAGTGTACTGGGATACCTGTTTCTTTCATTCTAGGCCCTGGCCAAGTACCACGAAAAGCTCATGGCCGTGCCTTCGCTGCAAGGGATGACAGCGCAAATGAAAGACATTAAGTTGGACGCGTTGACGACGCTGATTGCCAACTCGAACGAGTCGACCATGACCAAGAAGAACCACCGCATTCTACTGGAAGCGTCCGACACGATTCGCCGGTTGAACGGCGGCCGCGTGACGTTCTGCAAATCTGGGAAGGATCGCACGGCCATGAGTGTGACGCTGGACCAGGCGCGGGTCATCGGGTCGACGTGGAAGCACGTGCCCATGATGATCCAGGAAGGAACATCCAAGCAAGACTGGGCAGTGCTTAAGCCCGTGGCGAACCTCATGCGCGAGTTTGGCGTGCGCATCGAAGTCGCCAAGAAGAACGTCGGCCATCCCCGCTACTCTTTCAACGGACTCCAGCGCAAGATGCTGCCCAAGATATACCGCCCGCCCCGCGGCGCCATCATCAAAGGCGACCACGATGTCGATGATTCATAATTGAGCTCACCTGTACGGATTATTTCGCTCATATTATATGATGTTCAGTAGTATGTTACAATGAGCTGAGTATGGTGGGATTTGGCGTTTGATGATGGTGACAAATTTCCGTTGTCCTGCGCTTTCAACCAATCCGCCGCGCGAGAATTCCACTCGTCGAAGGATGCGCTTTCGGCGACCGGTCTTTGTCCGGCGACTGCAGAGCCTCGCGAGCCAGACGCTGTATACGTCAAGAGCACGCACATGGACGTCGCAGTACTCGACTCTCCTTGCCAAATACCCGCTCTTAACGAAAACCCTCACAAGCGCCGCCCTAGCTGGGGTTGGTGACATTGTGTGCCAGCTTGCCATCGAAGATGCCGACGCCATCGACTTTCGACGCCTCAGTGTCTTCACTGCAGTCGGTGGAGCATATATTGCGCCGTTGCTGCATGTATCCTACGGCATGCTCAACCGAATGTTCGTCGGAGTCACAACAACGGCAGTGTTGCAACGCGTGGCGGTGGACCAGTTGGTCCTCACGCCAGCATTTTTCGTGTCGTACTTCGCGCTCATGCAAACTCTATCGCCCACAAGTAAGTCGTTCCAGCGCTCTTTGTCCATCAAACTGACGTGCTTTGCTGCTCAGACGTAACCATCGAGGATAAGCTACGACAGGAATGGTGGCCCACCGTCCAAGCAAATTGGATCGTGTGGGTGCCAGCGCAATTGCTCAACTTCCGCTTTATTCGACCATCGTACCAAGGTACATTGTCCGCATGCGCCCCACGTCAATCAATCTCATCACCTGTGCCGGTCTCTAGTGCTGTTTTCGAACGTCGTGAGCCTATTTTGGAACGCTTATATGTCCTTTGTCAGCCACAACGAAGGTGCGACTGCTTCCCGACCACACGATTCCGCAGCACGACCACCTTAATTTTGTGTCAAAGCATCTTGTATTCCTTCACTCTACGAATCGCGCGCCGTGACCGACGTCACGATGTCTTGGATCGTGCTCACGGGGGGCCGGTAGATGTCTGGAAGCATCTTGCGCTGAATCGCATTGAACGAGTACTTGTACCGACCGACGTTCTTTTTGGCAATCTTAATGCGGATGCCAAACTCCCGCATTAAGTTGGCCGCCTGCAGTTCTTCGGGTCCAATGCTGAGCTGCTCCGTGGCCCCCATAAGATGCAGCGGGTTGACGCCGCTCACACGCTTGAAGAGAAGCCGCGCCTGCTCCAGTGTGACGCTCATCGCGGTGCGATCCTTGCCCGACTTGCAGTACGTAACGCGGCCTCCGCGGAGTCGACGCACCTACCACCATTGCGTCGTCAATTCTCAAAAATCGTGTGCCATTGCAACGAACCACATCCGCTGCCTCGAGTAAGATTCGCGTGTTCTTGGCCGCAGCGTTCTCGGACTGCACGACCGCCATGAGTGGATCCAAGAGCAAATGCGCCGCGGTCGAATCGAGCTCGACCGCCGCGTTGGTTGTCTTTAAATACTTGGCATGATACGTTTGCAAACTCTTGAAGCTCGCGTTGTTGATCGTGCTTTGTAACTCGACGCCGGACGACCCGACCATGTTGGCCAGACTTTGCATTTCGTTGATACCTTGAGTAAACACGACGGGGGTGACTGCGATCGGCCCTAGACGCATGTCTTCCTTGGTCGGGATGCGGATGATGTACCCTTCATGGTCCACGCTGCGCTCCTCGAGCACAAGGTTTGAAATCGTGTGGTCCAGCTGAAACGAAAAGCGCTCGAGGCACTTTATCGCAACCCACGCATCGCTCAACATGCGCCACTCCTTGCCTTGCGATGAAATCAGGCTTTCCCATCCAATCACGAATCCAATCTGGGACCACTGCTCCAGCGTCGACGGGTCGTCCAAGTGCAGCTCGAGCATGGTCAAGAACGTCGTGACAAGCGCCGTCACGCTCTGCGACACACACACGCTCTTGCGAAAGTAATATTGGTACTTGATCGATTCGAACCGCTCGCGCAAGTGACCCAACGACACGATTTGGCCGACAATCGATTGGCGACCTAGCTTGTTGAAGATTCCTTTCTTGTCCTTTCGGGCCGCCGCTGTCGTCGACTTGCGGCGATTTTCAGACATGGGCTCGCTCGCAATCGCCCCATCGTCCACCTAATTGCTGTTGAGCTGCATACGTGATCGACATGGTCTACCTCGTCGACGTCTGTCGCGAAGGCAGCATCGTTCTCGGTCACCGGCACGAGCAAGGGGCGTTCGACTAGCACATTGCCTCCCTCCACCATGACTCGGCCATGGTGCAAGTTCTTCATGCCGTTTGCCATGAGAGAAATGTCTTTGTGGGTTTTGACCAACTTGTCTTCGAGTTCCATGAGCCCTTCGCCGGGGATTGCATGGGCAGTGGGGGCCCCACACGTCACTGTTGCGTACGTGGCGATAGCAGGGTTGTCGTTTGTCGGAAACGGCGCCTCCTGCTCGACCATATCCATGAACGACCGAGTCAGACTGCATGAATGGCTTGTCTACCACGTCAGGCTCAGGTACATGGGGGTTGCCGTTCAACCCGAGCAGGTCAAACTGGCTCGACTGCTTGTTGGGTTGCTTGAGACTTGGTCGCGGCGAATTGCTGGCGGGCCAGTTAAACTTGCGCAGGTACGACACATGCAGGTTGGTCGCAAATGCTTGAATCTATTGCACACGTTGTGCCATGACGTTTTTTCACGATGCATCCAAGTGGATCCTACATCGCGCTTTTTCTTGTCCGTGCTGCCTTTGAACCAAGATTTTGACACGGTTCGCGCCTCGGCCTTGCGGATCATCGCGTCCAGTTCCTTCACGTGACTCCCGAGCTCCTTGACGTGAGCATGAAGGAACTGAATCGAGTACGTGTCGTCGTCGCTCGGTGCGTGCATCGTGTCCCGGAGGGCACGGTCCATCTGCCAATATTAAACACATTCCGTCAAGGAACTCGTAAAAGTAGCTAGTCGTACCGCTTGGGTGGCGAGGCGGAAGAGTGGAGTCTCGTCGGCTTTGCCTTTCTTTTGAAAGTGGGTTTCGCGCTCGGATTCAAACGAGAACGTAGCGGACGTCAACCGGACCTCGATTTCGCATTGGACTTCGCCAACCACGTCGCCGTGCTTGGTCTTGAGTGGGAACCAGTTAGCGCTGCGGAACGACACGGCGTTCGGTACGACCGCGTTCGTGTCGGGAGCGAAGAGCGGTCGCATCTCCTCCAGCGTCAGCGTGACTGACCCCAACGCAATGGGGGGTTGGTGGCTGTCGATTTCGTTCTCGCTGCATACGTCGATTTGGACTGCGCCCGAGATTTCTTGGCGGCGCGACGGGCGGTACCACACAAACTGCGTCTGGCGCTCGACTTTGGTGTGCAAATGAGTTGACACAAAGTAGACTGTGGACGGTGCTCCATGCGGACACAGCGCCGCCTGCGCGTTCACTCCCCATGTCGGTGCCGTGGACTCGTATTCCGTATTCGTCTTCCCGACCACTTGCCACGGCGTGCTATTGATGTTGGCGTGTGGAGCGGGCGTCTCGTTGAACAGCACGACTGCAAATGGGTGGACACCGACGCTGTTGAAGCCGTCCGACGGGATTCGGCCGCCGCCGCCTTCGACACTTGCTGAAGCGGGCTTCTTGAACGCCTTGGGACTCAGCAACGGCTTGCTCGGCACCTTCCGCATCGACTTTATTGGCTGTAGATTGCGAGCCTGCAGCACCGTCACGCGAAAGACGTCGCAGCCACTCTGCATCGCTTCATCGGCGTCGGCGAAGTGCTTCAACCGCTTCTTCGCGTTGTTATAGCGAACCCGCCACAGATGATAGGCGCCTTCGAGTTCCCGACGGCACTGTCGAAGGAACACGAGCGGAAGTTGCACGCTCGGCTCGACCTCAGCCATCTCTTCCGTGACGAGGGTTGGCAGCATACTCGGGTTTGCGTTCGGAAACGCGTACCCCAACACGACTTCGTTCTGTGTCGCAAGCAGCGGATGACGTACGGGCGCTGTCCGAGCAAAGCGCAGGGTAAGCACGCCGGCGTCCGTGTATGGAGATTGCAATGGAAGATACACGACGGACGCGCCATGATCGTAGTTTTGCTTGAGATGGGACCAAGCGAGTTCGGCCGAGGCGACAGGCTTCTTCCCTTGCGACCCGCTCTCTTCGGTCATGATCACTTGGAAGCACACGATAGAATCGAGAGGAATTGACGACATGACGGTGGAAAAATGGATCCCAACGGTGAACGCAGGGTTGCGACTCCGAAGTTTCTCAGTCGTTAATGACTCCACAACGACGAGAGGCCCGCGATGTGGGTTCTTTACATCGACTTGAATCATACATTCAGGGGGTTTGCTGCTTTTGGGTGTCGAAGCACCTCCGAGCACGGACATGGCGCCACGAAGCATGGTTTGCGCCGTCGTGTGCACGGCCGGCAGGTGGAGGTCCGAACACGACAGAAAGAACGTGATCGAGGACTTCCCAGGGCCCACTGGTTCCGGCGGTGGTGGTGGTGGTGTGATAGTAAGTGCCTGGACGGCTTTCTCATGGCGCGCAACCTCGACAGGACGGACGGGTGCCGGCGGCGCGCCAAAGAGGCTAAAGATTTCGTCGTTCATGGCGTTCTTTCGATTGATTGTTTCGGCTCGCCCCAATATACCGAAACGGTCCATGAAATGGACCAATCAGACGCCGCCATCCGAGAAACGGACGCCGCTCAGGACTCCAAAGTCGATGCGCGAGCAGTGAAGGACACGCCTTCTCGCGATGGCTACGACGCCGTATGGAGCTAGTGCAAGCTCTCGGATATGCTACAATCCTCAGACTGAAAGATGTGTGGATATCCTGCGTGAGCGACGCAAGTCCCCTTTGGTTGGTCGAACATGTGTGAAAAGTGTCGTGTGTGGTGTTTGGCCCATGATCCCCACTCAATGCCATTCCCGAGGTTAAGACGCTTCACTTCGTACTGAGTTGTAACGATTAGCCAAAACTCCTTGCCAGACACGTTGGGTTGATGAACCCGCGTTACGGCACATCTTCACCACGTCCAAGGGAATGCATGAACCACCTGTGAACTTAGCTCGTCTCGACCATGTAGTGATGTTAGTGGATCATGCTTTCGTGCATACTAGTATACACTGCAAGGCAAGTGATAAGTGACGTTCAATTCCTAGTCTCGTGGGCGGCGGTAAAACAAGCAATTGGACAGCCATATCGACAGGCGGTCAAACCACTGCACAGACACACTCCATGATGGCCTGCTGCAGGCAGTGGATCTGCGTTTGTTGGGCGTGCTGCGGCACCGTTCGTTGCTGTGGGGCGTCGTTGGTGCGAATGGTATGGTGAACACTTCGCTGGCGTTCGGCCCTCTCCTCCCCCACGACTGAATCGCGTTTGTCCCTCCGATCGATAGAACCAAAGCCATTCCATTCTCACTCCACTCTCGGCGACACCATACGTCATGGCAAATTTATTCCTCCCAACTCTTTGAAGTGAGCGAACTCAAATACCCAGAGAGCATCACGTTTTCAATCTGTCTCTTGGGTTGTTCCAGTGCGACGAGGGGCACGACCTGCGACTCGTCATGCTCGACTGCAGCGGCCAGGCCGACGGCGCAGCAACTAGAATCGAAGAACAACGATGCACCCAACAGGAACGGCAAGTGTGCGGTGACGTCGTAACAGCAGACCCATGCTTCTCTGTTGTTCGATATCCCCTTCCTCCTTTGTGGTGCAATCGTGTTTCAGCACCAACGTCCAGACAGAGTCGAACCATTCAAACGCGCCGTTGGGGTATGGTGGTAAGAGCGTGGGAAGGCAGCGGCAGCGACCCGGGTCCACTTCGCCGTTGCGACACTTCCATCACCCGAAAAAAAGTGCTGCAGCTTGCGCGAATCTTCTTCCAAGAGACGTTTTTTTGGGTTATCGACTTTGTACGCGTGCTTTTTGGGTGATTTGCTGGCAAATTGCCTAAGATCAGTTCAATATATATCTCGAAAAATCCGACCTCTCAGCTTCTTGGCCAAGGCCGACCAAACGTCCATACGCAGTGCCATTCCAGGGACGAAGCTGCTGGACAAATAACTATCTCATGTGGAACACTTGACCACTTGCGGAGATGGTGGTGTGCTCCCATCGTTTAAGGTATGGATTTCGTTCACATCCGGTGAAATTATTATGCATGCTTTTATTCGAGAACTCGCAAATGAGTACTCAGCACCACGCAAAAGTCAGATACTCGCACGTTTTTTGCCAAATAACGTAGACACATTGTCGGTTTGAGTCGTTCAAGTCGAGCGACTTCGTCGAGTCGCACTCAATGTACACGAGAACTTCACGCCGACAAGCACGGGCACAGCTCGAAGGGGTGCTTCTCTCAGCAGCGCTTGTGTGCGTGCACGGTTGTGTTGCAAGAAGGTCCTGCCAAGGCGCTTCTTTTTGGTGGAAGTCGCCTTCCCTCGAGAAAAGGGTCACGCTTTATACGTGGTTTTATTATTTCATAAATGGACCTTGAAATATGTGTATATTGCTGACGCGAGAAATAGCGTCCCAAATAATTGCATTTCGTGGGAGGATGGAAGGCAAGAAGGCGCCCGTGCTGGCGTCCTTGACGGTCTTTCTCACCTGCTACAATGTGAACGCTGCGCCGAAGCCACAAGGGTTCCTGGAAGGAGCGATCAAGTCTATACGCGGGCAGACAGAGACCGTGGAGTGTCAGATTCGCATCGACCGACTCCATCAAAACAAACAAGACACGTTCTTCACGGAAACGGTCCGGTCGCCAAATCCTGCGTTTTCGTTGGGGATCCAGTTGCCTCTACAAGACGGCCGTGCCTCGCCTGACGAGAATGGCCGGGTCGCTCTCACCACCGACATCCTGAGCTTCACGTTGATCCGCACACAGGACAACTGCACGATTGGGTCCGCCTCGATATCCGTGGACCGCCTCGTGACGATGCTAGCACGTGACATCACGATCGACCACATTCCTTTTGAGATATTTGGTAAGGCGTCCAAGAAGAGCGGTGGCGATCCCGCGCTTCGAATCACGGTCGCGTCCATAACACCGACACCTCATCCAGTCGTTCGCACGCAGAATTCCCTGCTGCAAGCCTACATGTTTCCCCCAGCATCATCGTCCGACAGCCGGCGAAAACTTGTGATGGAGGAGGTAATGGAGCCCGAGTACCAGACGTCAATACCGTTTTTGTTTCTACGATGTATGCATTCCGAGCTCACTCAAGCGTCTGAGCTGTGGAACATCCGATGCCTCAACGAGCGCAAGAAGCAGCTCATTTTCGACCGCCCTGACGACGCTCTTGCTGCCGGCTGCGACGTCTTTGAAGTCACCATCCGCGGCGGCAAGAACCTCAAGGCCGACAACTCTACCGGGTTCTCCGACGCCGCTCTCATGAACCCGTACGTGGTCGTTGAGTTCGGCGAAACCACGACGCGCTCATCGTCAACTGTCGACGAATCGGCAAGTGAATCGTCCCGCCGCAATACGGACGTCGTGTGTCTCGGCCGCACGATGGCCGAACTCAACACGAATGACCCGAACTTTTCCCGCCAACGCACAGCGACCTTGACCGGTCGGTCGACGTCCCTGCCGCCATCCGCGCAGCAGTCAAGCATCCAACGGTCATCTTCGATATTCCAGGACCCTCCGCCGCCTGCGCCACAGTCACAGAGGCAGCAGCAAGTGCGGTCTCCCAACGAGTCGCTCCCACCAACGTTGGCGTCGTCGCCAGCAGCCGCTTCACCGCCGGCCGCGACCATGGCGTCGTCGTTTACGTTTTTCCGAAAGTCAAATGGCCCATCGAAGAGCTCGAAAGGCGCGTTTGTATTTAAAGTGTTTCACGAAGTGCTCAACAAGAAGGATCCGTCCCAACAGGACTTTGCCGTCGGCCAGTGCGTTGTCGGGTGGACGATTTCCAAGCCGGAGGCCGAACTTCAGACGTACAACTTCAGCATTGACCAGTGGGTGTCGATTTACCCGGCCGTGGACCGGCGCAGCCTGTACAACGACCGCGAAGACTTGGGTAAGCTCCACATCCAGATTCGGATTCGGTGCTCGACGGTGCAGTTCGCCCTCCAAAGCGAATCGGGCCTGCGAAGTGTCGAAAAGTCGCCGTTGTATCGACTGGCGGATCTGAACAAGGACCACAAACTGCGCAAACTGATGCTGGCTGCCAAAGGCGGTGCGACCATGAACTCGAGCGGAGGTGCGACCAGCCAAAGCTTTTCGTGTGAGTCCATGTCTGGGCGGTTTCCATTGTCAGCGCCACTGCCGGCGATCGAAGATGTCCAGTGGCACGCAGATACGCTCAAGACGTATCTCAAGGACGTGGAGGAAATGCTGGACCATGTCAACACCCAGCGTTCCCAGCGGGTGACGTTTCGATCCAGTGTGGCCAAGAAAGACATGCTCTCGCAACCACTCGCGACGAATTTGCATTTGGGGTACTTCACCACGTACTCGGACACGGGCAAATGTGGGCTACCGACCGTGGAAAACGTCAACATAACAGTCTCGTGCGGTGCGCCAACGCCGCATGGTCTTTCGGACAAGCGCGGCCTCTTGGACCTGGAAGACATCATGATGGCGAATAGCACCAGTGGCAACCTGACCATC
>NW_008580157.1:864835-869120 GCF_000520115.1 Aphanomyces invadans
TTTGCCGTCGGCCAGTGCGTTGTCGGGTGGACGATTTCCAAGCCGGAGGCCGAACTTCAGACGTACAACTTCAGCATTGACCAGTGGGTGTCGATTTACCCGGCCGTGGACCGGCGCAGCCTGTACAACGACCGCGAAGACTTGGGTAAGCTCCACATCCAGATTCGGATTCGGTGCTCGACGGTGCAGTTCGCCCTCCAAAGCGAATCGGGCCTGCGAAGTGTCGAAAAGTCGCCGTTGTATCGACTGGCGGATCTGAACAAGGACCACAAACTGCGCAAACTGATGCTGGCTGCCAAAGGCGGTGCGACCATGAACTCGAGCGGAGGTGCGACCAGCCATAGCTTTTCGTCTGAGTCCATGTCTGGGCGGTTTCCATTGTCAGCGCCACCGCCGGCGATCGAAGATGTCCAGTGGCATGCAGATACGCTCAAGATGTACCTCAAGGACGTGGAGGAAATGCTGGACCATGTCAATACCCAGCGTTCCCAGCGGGTGACGTTTCGATCCAGTGTGGCCAAGAAAGACATGCTGTCGCAACCACTCGCGACGAATTTGCATTTGGGGTACTTCACCACGTACTCGGACACGGGCAAATGTGGGCTACCGACCGTGGAAAACGTCAACATAACAGTCTCGTGCGGTGCGCCAACGCCGCATGGTCTTTCGGACAAGCGCGGCCTCTTGGACCTGGAAGACATCATGATGGCGAATAGCACCAGTGGCAACCTGACCATCGTCGACAAGACTCGGCAAGTGTACTTTTTCCGCAAGATCCTGTGTGTGTCGCAGAGCGTGACCGCCCTCGTGACGACGTTCTTGGCCATGTTGGAACAGGCGTGCTGCAGTGTTCCGGGCGGCGACCAGCCGTCGCTGAACTTGTGGGCGACGTATGGGTTCCTCGTGCAATGGGAGTCCCTTGTGAGCTCGCAGGGCAAAGAGTACACGATGCTCAACGACAGCTGGATTGCTATCAAAACGCTCGGCCGGTTCACGCTGCACTTGGTGCAGCAACCCGAGTACGAGAACGAATCGATGCCGACCCCGATTCACATGGAAACGACCGACGACCAGAAAGGATACATCCTGCACATCCCTGTGCCCCACGCGGTGTTTGCCGTGCTGCCCGAAGTGCTCCAAAACGGCCAGCACATCAACGTTGTCCCGGTGCTGTTTTCGCAAGGTATCAACGAGATGCAGACGGTGGCCAACATGCTCGGGTCGTCCGCGGTCGACTTGCAGCACAACATCAATAAGTTGTGCACCAAGTCACTCGAGACGTACGTCGCGTCGGTCGTGAATGCGACGCAGCTCCCGATGCACTACGTCACCCGCGTCAACGAACTGCTCGCGACGCTCAAGTCCCTTGTCACAGACGAAACCCGCCAAACGGCCAAAAAGAACTACCGCCTCCTCCTCGTGGCTGCGGACCTGACGCGGCAACTTCACGGCGGCCGCATCACGTTTTGCAAATCTGGCAAGGATCGCACGGCCATGAGCGTGACCCTCGAACAGACGCGGATGGTGCACAATACGTCGAACGAAAAGGTCGACATGTATGACACGATCGAGCCCATCGCGGACGTCATGCGCGAGTACGGCTTGCGCATCAAGGTTGCGGAGAAGAACGTGGGCAGGCCACGGTATACATTCAACGGGTTGCAGAGAAAAATGTTGCCGAGGGTGTATCGCCCGCCGGCCAAGTCGATTCAAGGCGGGGCCGACTTGTCGTAGGCAGCGCTTGGAGTATATCGTAAGATGAAAAGTACAGTCCGATATTCGCATTCGTTAGTCAGAGACTGCAGTGGGGCGTGAGATCGGCACGTGGTTGGCTTTGTCATGACATGGAGCCCATTCATGCAAGTTCGGGAACACCGGGGCCAAGACGTTATGCACGGCATCCATGTCAGAAGCATCTGTGGATGGGATGTCGCCGCGATCGATCGATGCTTGTTCCTTTGCACGAATGGCAGCCAGGAGCTGTGTGTGGTTGGACGAGACGAGGTTTGGGAATTGTGACGTATACGCTCGGAGAAGGCCCTGCAACACGCCGCTCCGAAATCCTTGGGATGCGCCGACAACGTACCCTGCATTAAAACCTTCCTGGAGTGTTTCTTCTTTGCCAGCGTCAACTCCTTCTCGGAATCCAACCTACTTTTGCATGAAGTATGCTTGACACCGCATCCGAAAACCACCTTACCGTTCGCGACCTTCGCTCCATCGCCCGAGATTCTTGTTGCATCCACATGCGATCGATTTGTTCACTGCCATCGTCGCTGAATCCGTCGTAGCTGCTGCCGCTCTCGTCAAAGTCGGCCTCGTCGGTCATGTTGGTCCTGGTCTGTGGCACCTGTGTCTGGTGCATGTACGGATAACGACATGATGACCAATCGACGACGCTATTATCCGGAACGTGTGAGTGATGGTCCATATTGCATTTCAGTGCCATGCATGATCCACCTCGTCCGCTCAAGCACGAAAGGCCCCACGAAATGGTCCGCCAGAACAAGCGCATCAAGAACTCGAATGACGTTGCAAAGCATCGAAAGTCGCCTCCTTCGAATGAAGACGGTGGTGAGGGTGGTGGCTCCGTGAACCGCACGCTGTACGTTCAGGTATGCCATTCCATTCATGACGTGGAGCTTAGTGCACGCATAGCTCCTACTCAACGATCCTGCTTTGGTGCATCATGCTCAACATCGTATGGCATGCTATTGTCTTGTTGTGCCTCACTGAATCGGCGGTTGCGTGTAGTGAAGGAAACGTGGACCGATACCACCACGTGGGAGGTTGACAATGACATTGGTCAAACGTCGCTCGTCCTGCTGAGCATGAAAATCCAGTCCCACATTCAGCTTCAAGTGGTCAAGGATATCCTATCCTCGAGCGATGTTGGTGCTTCCGCAGGCAGTGCGAGTTGCACGCTCCAGATGAAAGATATCAACGCCAAACGTGGAAAGTGCCTACGCTTAACCCTTCGACTGTCGGAAGAATTGCAAGCATTTCTCGCCAAGGCAAGGAAATATCCCCTTGTCGTTTTGACATTTAAATGGTGAGCAGACGAGCAACTCGATCCAACTCAAGCTTGCGAGTCACGGCATCCACGCAAGCAATCGATTCGACGCCAACGCCATCAAGAAGCTTCGCCCGGTAGTTCTCTGGTCGCTGAACGAAACGTCCCCGTTCCAGTCTCTCCACGACAAGATAGCCGAGACGAACCGCCAAAGGTGGAGTGCACCGCTCGACCTGCGCACTCTTGTGCTGGCAGAGACGCACACCTTAGAATCCATCCTCTCGGTGTGGACGCTCGGTTCGTCGCAGGCTAAACCAGCACTAGCCAGTACGTCCTTGCGCTCGGCTTTGCAAGACCAGGTGCCTCTCGAACCGAAGACCGTCGTTATCATGCGTGGTCAGCCGGGTAGTGGCAAAAGCACGCTCTCACGAACGATCCAAGCAATGGTACGTTGTGTGATGGCTTTCAGGTATAACCACCGTTGTAGGCTCGCTCGCTCGGCCATGACGTTGCTGTGTGCAGTGCTGACACGTACTTCGACACCCCACTGGGGTACTACCACGATAAATCCCAACTCACTGCCGCCCACGACGCGTGTAAGCGAGCATTCTCCGACGCCATCGAGGCGTCTGCGCCAGTCGTTATTGTGGACAATACACATTCGTGCCTGTGGGAGTACGAGCCTTACCGCACCGGTGGGTAACGACATCGTCCTTGTCATTTGTCTCATGTCGTTCTAGCCGCGTTGGAAGCGGAGTACCGCGTCGTGGTGGTCGAAGTCGGTTGCGATGACGTGTCGACGGCAATTCGCACGGGGCTGCGCAACTCCCACGGCGTAGGCATCGACGTCATTCTGCGCATGCACCATCGGTGGGAGCCGCACGTGTCTGTCCATCCCAACGAAGTCCACGTGCTGTTCGAGCCGTCGTTCAGTCTTGCCGACAACCGCCGCGCCGTCGGCCTACTCCTGCAAGGCGACGTGTATATTGCAGCGATCTATTTCTCCAACGAGACACGACAGGTGCTCCTGGAACGATTTCCTCCCAAGCACGCCCACGTGATTGCCGAACACATGACGCTTGCGTTCCGGCCATCCCGCGAGTTTGTTGAGTCGTTGCCTCTGGGACAGCACGTACATTTGAGAGTGGTCGAAGAACGATATGATGCAAAGGGCCATTGCGTGAAACTGGAATGGGTCGACAACGCCGTCCCCGTCGACAGCGTTGGCCAGCGCATTTTGCACACAACCATGTCGTTTGCGCCAGACTCGGC
>NW_008580157.1:869646-893483 GCF_000520115.1 Aphanomyces invadans
ACGGTCCCAAGTGGAAAAAGCCGCTGCTGCTGGACATGCCTGCATGCACGTGGGCCGCTTCAACGTGTCGCCATGTCGTCATCGTCGTCGACATTGCCGCCATTCGCGACAAGACAGCCATTGTTTCCGAGCTCGAGTGGGTGGCTGGACCGGGCGCAGTCCTCGTCCTCGTCACGTCGGACGCAAACGACGTTGTGTTTTATTCCCAACGCCAAATTGAGTTTCACCACGTGCTACTTTCGGCTGCATCCGTTGCCACCACGTACGTTGACTTGGGTGTGTGTATGGTAGACTCCTGACGATGTTTTCGACGCAGTGTCGACCAGGTCATGGCCATGGTCCCCGACGTCGACGCTGTGACAGTTTTGACCACAGCCCCGCTGTCCCTCACGACCTTTGCAGCGTTGTTGCTGTCTACTGGAGATGCGTTGTCCCTTCATGTAGTCGCTGATGCCACTCGTTTGGATGCATTTCCGCCGCCCTCAGCATATCCGTTCGGCCTTCCCCTCCTGCTCGCTGCCATTCGACACCTTATAACACAACTGTGGCGCACAGTGTCGGGCGATTCCTTTGTGGCCGTCGTGTCCCACGACCACCAGCGCAACCATTTTGACATGTACCTCTCGGCCAAAGGCGGTGTCTCGATGGCAACGATGTGCTCTCGGCTTGTGGATTCGTTGCCGTCGTTCATGGAGATTCGACCGCCAAACCATCGTCACTCGGACAACGTTTCGTTTGTGGATGTCCTTGTGACGGCGTGCTACTCGATCGCGTTCCGGCTCGTGTTGTTTCGCCATGGGTGTCCAGCCCCTGTCTGTCGCACCTTGAATGCTGCCCAAGCGCTCTTCCATCGCCGCCCATGTATCTCCGAACCGGTTCAAGAATGGTTTGCAAAAGTGCTTGACAACGTTCCCTTGCCATTTCCCGATCTTCATCGATCGAGACGGGTGCTTGCAGCATGCCTCGCACGCGGCTATGTCAGGCTGCACCCGACTCCATCCAACGACGCATTCGACCAACACATGACGGAATGGGAGGAAACCGAATGGCTCGTGTGCCTTGCCCATAGCGACGTCGACGCAATTGCCCTCTGCCACGCCTTCCACGTTCCCCTAGATGACGGTCCATCTACTGCCACGTCGACACACCTCCGCGATTTAGAACTGCAAGTCGTTCGTGAGATCCTCCAACAAACAAAACCCAGTTCAAACCATGCATCGTCGCGCGTTTGGTTTGTCTTGTCTCGAGCAGGCCACGACCCGTCTGCGCCATCTCGTTGGCAGGACTACCTCCAAGTCTGCCAGCGCTTCAGCCGCGCGTTTCCCACTCACGTTGTGTTTTGTCACTGCCAGGTCCACCCACCACCGACAGCAATTGTGGCCTTAACATGGATACGTAGATTGGTCTCGCACGGTCCACCGTGGGAGCAGCAACACCCAAGCGAACGGCCACCACCACACTTGAACCCGTGCGGCTGACCGACGTTCGCACGGGGCAGCAAGTAGTCGTATTTGTTTAAGCGAGTTACATGCCGTGGTATTTGGCGTTCACGGGCGGTGGCGCCTCGCCCGCCCGCTGCGTCATCCTGTGGTGAAAAACAACGAGATCGGGGATGTGGGTGCAGTCTCGAATGAAGAGGCGCTGAGAGATGTCCCATGACGCAATCGCGGGAAACATGGGCATGGCAATCTATTCCGTGCATGAGACTGGCCACTCATGGTGGTCGTGACGTACGTTTTCCATGAAGATGTACCACAAGATGCCCGTGCCAGCACCGACGGTGGCTCCGACAAGCACTTGCGCGATGCTGTGGTACCCTAGTCGAATGCTACGGACCTCCACTTGAGCGACATGGAGCCGTGCGCGTTGTCTTACCGCGACACGAACACGAGCAGCGCCAGTACGATCACGCCCACGATGGCAAGCTTTTGCTCCCATTCTCGGCGCTTGCTCATGCGATTGGACGTGTACAAGACTACGTACGTGGCGAAGAACGCCATGAACTGGCTGTGCGCTGATGGCATGCCAGCGTCCTCCATATCCGCTCCTGGAACTGCATCAGAAGGCATTCCGTTGTGGAGTCCGCTACCGTCGGGGCGTTTTTGATCAATCGTTCGCTTCAGGATTTGGTTTAGCACTTCGTTGCACATCTGCACACATGAATCGAGGTTTGAGAAAGAATAAGTCGCACCTGACCGAGGAGAAGGAACGCGATGTGAAGATCCCGCTGGAAGACGAGCAGCGTCGCATACATGACCATGATGAACCTGTTCGACTGCATCAGCGACGCACGGTGGAACCAAGAACGGCGTACACTGGAGAGAGTGTGACAAGCGCCAAGAGCTGGCCAAATGGATCGTCGACGTCGTACATGACCTTCAACGGCCAACATGATGCAGTGTACAAGTGGTAGGCCTACCCATGTCAGCGAGAACGGCTTCTTGAGCTGCGACGACGAATCCGATACGCCTGTTAATAGCGACGCTTGCGCTTGTGATGACGTTGCTGCTTCGATGGCATTCTTCGTTTGGCCTGCCACTTCTTTGGCTACAGCCGAAACAACTGCAGCGACGAGCGACGTGGTCGGAATCGCAGTGGTTTCATCCAACATGTCGCTTTGGTTCGCGTCAACAACGTCTGAAGGTGTTGAGAACTCAAGAGGAGGGTCCGGAAGGACAGGCTGTGGTGAGGAAGCGTCGTCTTCACTGGGAGTTTCTGGAAGTACCACCGGACCTTGCGCGTTGGTTCCTGATTCATCAGCCATGGCCGGAACTTTAACTTCTTCCAAGTCCGTGATCTCCACAAGCCTGTTGAGCTGTTCGTCGTTGGATGTGGTCGCTGGCGGTGCTTCGGTGCATGTCTCACACGCCTGGAAGGATCCCATGTCGATCGAGCCTCCGTCTGCGGTGGCGTCGGTACGGTGTGGCAATGCTCCGCCACATGACGACATCGGATTGGCCAGAAACCACAGCGTGCAAGCTTGTGATTGGTGCATATTTTCAACAGTGCTTGACGAGGTATATCCGGAGAAAGCCGGATAACTGCAACCTAGCTTTGATATTTCACACATGTGAGTTGTCAACACAACAATGGGTGCTTCTCTGGCATGTACTAGGGGACACCTCAACACGCGCGGGCGTCGCGCACTCGTGGGCGCGAGCAAACGCTGTGCGGTACGCATCGTGGCAGGAAGGGACGCAGAGTGGTGGGCATAGCTCCTGTCACTGCACGGATTGTCTTGATTCGAGCACCTGACTAAGGACGGCGTGGGAACAGGGCATTCAGCCAGGCATTCGACGCCAATGCCAATATTTAAAGGTTGGGCGGCTGCATCAACGCGGCAGGGATAGTCTGCAGTTTGCTGTTTGATAGCTGGCGCTTGGTCCGGTGAGGCCAGCCACCTGCTTTCACTGTTTGTCAAAGCAAAATGGCATCTCCGCGGCAGGAAAATCTCGTTGAAGGGAGGAATGTGATCGCATTGTCTGTCGTATTGTGGGCACGAATCCTTTCGAAGCGCAAAAACACGGGCGGAAACATTTGCAGATTGGATCGACGAAGGTACTGCCGGGTGCAGCACTCCCACGCAGGCACGATCCAGTCTGGGAAATCTGTGTTGCTCTGGTCCTTCCCCATGAAGGACAAGACACAGCGGGGGGAGACGCTGCGAAGGTATCCCTATGAAACCATTCTTTGTGTACGAAGTGAATTTAAGGGGAATATACATGGCCATGAACGAGACGCGAGAGCCTTGCCAACTGAAATGCACGGCGACGATAGCGACAATTGCTCCTTGTCGATCGTTTCAGTGCGCAAACTGCACACCAATGGATTTGAGGACGTGCAGGGCGGCCCATGCATGAGACTATGTGACAAGATCGCTGTCCCCATAACACCATCGAAGCATGCCATGGATATTGCGAAAATCCGCTTACTCAAGAGGACAACTCGTCTCGGCAACGACTAATTTGGTGTATCGTAGTGGTGGGCTCGATTCGTGGTGTTGCTGTGTGCTGGTGCCACAGCGCTCTGCAAAAGTGGTGGCATTCGCTACGTGCGACACGCTCGGCAATGGACATACGCTTGACCGTGCAAGAAGCGCTTTTGGGTGCACGATTCGCATTTTATTCCATCGCAATATCCGAAGTGCGCTCCTCGAGTGGAGAAGGGGACGGTGTGGACTGCAAAGGACGCTCTTCGGGTGGGCAAGGGGGGGGTATGGGCTGCGCAACGGGGCACTGCACGGGTGGTGCGGGGTCTGGAACTTCTGGTGAGAGAGTTGGCACTGGAGCATCTGTGCTTGTTGGGGTGGCAGGGATCGATGGTGCATCGAGCGGTAGTCCAGGCAGCGCCCGTTTTTGTTTCGCTAGTCGGCGTTCGGTCTTGGTGCGACTCGCTTCCTTTTGCACAGCGAGGATCTTTTCGTTGTAAATCGCAAGGACATCCCCATACGTGGTGAATCTAGACCGTCCATTCGATTCAGACTGTTGGAACACAAGTGCCGTACCCGAGATTGTACATGGCCTTGATCGCATCCTGCCCAGTCAGAGCGATCTTGTTGCGCTTGTGCAGGGCAGCCTGGTCCCTTGTCTCGCTCGTCAAGTACAGCATAAACTCGGTCACGCACTCCTGGATCAACTCTACATCTTCCGTGAGAACAATCAAAACAGAATGGAAACAAACCTTTGGCGTCGTCGGCAATCTTGACTTTCGTCTCTTGCGGCAGCACCGCGCGCATGACTTTGGTGATGTTGCGTTGAGGCACGTACAGCTGGTCGTCGTCGCCGCCAGACTGCGCCGTGCGGAGAGTCATGTCGACATAGTACTCGTTGGCCGAAGTCGGCAGTGGCGACAGTCGTGGCGACGGCGTCGGAAGAGCATGGTGCACCGATGGTTTCGGGGTCTGGAGCTTGGGCTCCCGTTTCCGCGGCTTCACGACAGGAGGCTTTTGTTGCTGCATCTGTTGGCGAGAGAACTGCGCGTGGGCCTGCGACAAGTTCATGTGCATGCGCTGTTGGAGTTGTTGGGGGAGCCCTTCCAGCGGCGGCTTGTTCGGGGATGGCAGTGGCGCGTGTTTGCTTTGGGATAGGGCGGGAGATGGGGGTCGGTGGTACGTGGCAGTTGCTCCCGTTGCGAGGGGCTGCGGTTGGGCCTGGGCTTGCTGAAGAAGCGTTGTGTGATGTGAGATGGATTGAAGCATGTGCTGCAGGATCGACGCATATGCCTGGGCGACACTGGGCGACCACACCAACGGCTGGCGGCGTTGCTTGATTTGAGCGCATTGAACGAACTCGTTCTTGGCGTGACGGAGAAGAGGCAGTGAAATCAGAGTTGAAGTCCGCGTTGTGTCAGCCGCCGCGGGCGTCAACGGGTTGTACGTTTGGGATTTGATCCACGTGAACAGCGAGCTCAATGCCACGAGCACTTGCTCTGCCGAGTTTGCTTCGTGGAACGCAAAGAGAAGCTTGAGCAGCATGGACTTGCATTCATCTTCGAACGACCCATTGAATGTTATGGCAGATGTACTTGGCGCTTTCTTCTGCGGTCGGGATTTGGCAGGCTGCTGCTTCTCGACCTTGATCGAATTTGGAGCGACGGTGTATGCACTACTTTGTTGCCCTTGAGAATTCGTCGGCACATGCACTGTGAGCATTTGAGACGATGGCGCATTTCCAGTGGATATCGGTGCTCGGGCAACCTGGCCTCCATTGGGCTGTTGGACTTGCGGCGGTTGGTAGAGCGATGCAGCCGATACTGTGGGATGTGATGGCGCTTGTATGGACGGATTCGATAGCGGTGGGGTGTTCGTGTGGCTCAGAAACTGGGACGTTGTCGCAATCGGCACGTTGGTTGGTTGCACAGTTGGAGGGGGCGAACGACGAGAAAGGGCAACCTCTGGAGTATCATGTTGGTGCGCCTCAATTGGAGCTGCATGTAGCGCTGAGCCATGCTGCTGTGAGTCCTGTGGCTGCGGCGAGTCGTTCGGACCGTCCATCGATCCCAATTCCGTCGGCCGACGAACGAGACGACAAAAGCGGCAATTTCACCGGAATTTTATTACACGGAAATCCTGGGTACGAAGCATTTAATTTCGTCCTAGTGTAGTGTCATGTGATTGGCTCATGCAATTCATTGGGGAATATGATTGGTCATTTCAGTCGGGTTTGTGATTGGATAATTCTTCAAGGCGGTTTCATCTCCTTGTTGCCACCGTAGGATGGCGATGGGCGCGCCGTGGCGAGTGCCTTCAAGTACTGTCGTTAGTATAGCGAGCGTTGCCAGCTTTCGTGATATTCGAGGGTATGTGTTCAAGTATGACCCAGCAGGGCATGTATGACCAGTTCATGTGATCAATGCTCAGACAGCGTTGTTGGCCTGCGCTACGCCTTACCTTGTTTCCCATCCAACAAACTAGAGTGACTGCGGTTCCTACGCAATCATTGCCAATAAGGCTACCTGTGCGGTCCATGGATCGCTCCTCGCTCGAATTCTCGCAAGAATGGCTCAGACATATCAATGTATGATGTCCACAGAACTCTTCCTCTGGGACTCAAACTTGTTGTAGCTACTTGACCTTGCAAAGCCACTAGGTTTCTCGTACGTCAGATGCATACACCATACTTGTTGGAATTCGCTGTAGATGAAGCACACCACCTCTCCACCCGCGAAAATCCTCTCGATGACGTTATACGTATGAGATGATGTACTAGCAGAGGCGGAGGTGCCGTCTCGGCCATCACAACTATTCGGCGATGTTGCTTCCTTGCGGCGTCGTCATGGCAGGCTTTGCGACGATGCATATCGTCAGGTCATCTTGAATCTGGGCGCTTCAACGCTACAGCGCCCGTACACCCCGTACACATACCTGGGCAGAGCACCTCCTGCTGGTTGACATTTGACATATGTGCATTTGTTTCACCCTTCCATCATATATTCCGTTCCATCGGTTTCGCTGAAGTCGGTCGAGGCCAGCCGCTCCTCGGGACGGTGAAAGCAGAGGATCCGGTCGCTCACGTGATAGAGGTTGCGGGCGTGCCCAACCGCTTATTGAGCTCTGAACGCATGACCGCCAAGGTCACCGTGGCCTGGATCTACATTGGTCGAGACGTGCATCCACTTATCGCTGAGCATGAGTACTATCGTTTCAATGGGTTGGCCTGTTGCAGTGTAGTATATAAATACACTTTTCTAGCCTGGCGTCAAGCACCGTCGATGTGGCCACAACACCAGCTATCGAGCATCGCTCCGTCGACGAAGGCTCCACCACAAGCTCTTCGTGCCGATGTCCTCGATCTCATCGCAGTGCTATGCTGTCTCTACTGCTTCCTCATGTGCTTCATGCACCTCGGGCTGTCCATCTTCCCATACATGCAACGGTTTTTCGGGTTCATCGACCCGATCGTCACAGCGACCGTGTTTGCCATGTGCGGGACCCTCCATCTTCGCGGGTGGTGGCGGATGCGGACAATGCGCATTGTTGTGAATCGCACGTCGAAACACCTCCAGGACATCGCGCCGCTCTTGATCACGGCGCACAGCCGCCGCCAGGTCACCTCGACGCGCGGCATCTCGAGCGATGATCGAATACGCAACCTCGTGCGCCTACAAACGAGCCACTTCAACGCATGCACCGATTTGAACGTTGTCCACGATCAGTTGCAGCAAACCAAGCGTGCTTATGAAGATCAGGGCGTCCGCGGATCTGCCATCGTCGCGATCTTGTCCGCGAAAGTAAGTTTGCTGGCAGGTAGTGCGAATCGACTAAGCGTCTTGGAACTCGCCAGGCCGAGTGGATTCAAGTGCAGATCAAGGTCGAAACATTCTACCGACAGTACGCTCCATCTTCGCATGCGATGGCATGTCGTGGTGTTGATGAGTGTGTTGATGAAGCGATTCGACAGGTATTTTGGGCCTCGGGGGGCGTTCAGTCGCCGGGGTATGCACTACGAGGTCCGCTTGCTTGTCCGTGAATGCATCGTGCTCCCCATGCAATTCGTGCGGGGCTACAAAGTTAGCACCCTCTTGGTCGGTCCGCTCACGATGGCGCATGGCATTGTCTTTGGCCTCCACTGCGTCGTCGTTGCCCCCTGGATCGTGTTCGTCCATCACGTGCTTGCGCGAGCACACCTGAGAGACGCCAATGCGTAGGTGGAACTTCGCGTGCATCCGCTACAACTTTGGCCTAGTTCGCGTCTTCCGCGAGCGCCTCGTCGTGACGATCATTCTCTTCGACTTGGTTCTTGGTGTCGTCCTGCCGCTGTCGCTGGCTGTTCCAGTCATCTACAACCTCGTGTCCGACCCAAGCATCATCCACGACCAAGCATGGGATGTCTACGCGATCTCGGTCATCAAGGCAATGTTGGTACGGCACTGAGTCGGGTCGGAAGCAGTCCAACGACCTTTTCGGTAGATCATGACGTTGGCCGACTTGATCGCGGCCGTGACGCCGATGCTGTTGCTCTACGTGACTCTGCAAAACGTGCACACGGCCAACATTGACTCGTTCTTCACGCGCCATGCCTCTGTACGTGGTGGTGGAGATTGGAATGTGGTCGTGACGAGGTGGCCAGGGCACCCCCATGTTGACGTCGCCCAAAGGTTGGGTCGACTCGCTTCGTCGCTATACGAGTGCAATGGTGGGCGTCGTGCGCGAAAACATCCCCCTCTTGCAAGTGCCCATGCCGGTTGTGCGCCGGGCCAAAGTCTCGACGCAAGACCTTGGAAACCGAGATGCTTGGGTGGCATCGGCTCAAACGATCGTGGTTTGCATTCTCAATATGCGCACTTGGGCTTCATCTGCCTGATCTAGCTGGACGCCGCGTCCGGCGCCACCGACATCCCTGTCGAGCTGCCGCAGTCGTCTCCACTGTTCCGGCCACTAGCCGCGGCGCGTATTCGATGGCGCTACGGCGTGTTCTGTCTCTATACAATGTGCAGCGTTGGTGCTGGCGTCGGCGTTTCGATGGTACTGCTGACCACGGTGCCATGGCATCAACTCGTCGTGTAGATTAGTGTGCGATCGTACTCGGCGGATTGTGTGCATGCAGACATGCCTGCATACTCGACATGCGCGAGATACATCCGACCGTGGCATGTTGTCCCTCTGTCGCGGCAAGTGTGCCACTGCCAAGTCTTGGATCTCAATTGCAACTTGAAAGGGTTCGAAGACTCCGCAGGCGGTGCGACGCCGTCCTCCTTTGCGTTTGCTCATGCTTCCCTGTGCTAGCGAATTGGTCGGCCTTCTTCGACGAAATGCACTCGTTCTTCGACTCCCAAGTCGCGAGTTTCCTCAACTTTCTGACGATTCGAAATTGTCCGATGCGCGCGCCGTACCGCCCGCCGCCCCACATCGCGCGGTTCACAGAGCTGTACATTTTGCAGCTGCAAAACTGCAGCTTGGACACCACTGCCATCGACACGATCGACTTTAGCCAGTACTCGAGGATGCTGTACGGCGAATGTCTCGTGGAGCTTTGGGCGATTCACTCCACGAGTCCGCTTGTAGATTCCTCTCGTTCTCATCCAACAGCATCTCGGAAATCCCGACGTCCTTGCAACGTTTGCCCCCGCTCTGCCTTGGTATTTCTCTCAACCGAAACAACCTGTACAATGCGACCTTTCCCGACTGGATCCTGCCGGCGTGGGAGAATCTCACGATGCTGTACCTTCGGGCGGCCAACATGACAACGTTCCCGCCGGTGCTCATGCATCTCGAGTGGATTGGGATCATTGATGTGACGAGCAATGCCATCGCGGAGCTTCCACCTCTTCCGGTAAGCGCGTTCGCTGCAACAGTTGTGGCGGTCCCGTCCTCTCCAAGCTTCGTGTAGACTGCGTGGGGATTCTGGAGTCGCTTGTACCAGCTGCGCCTGGCAAACAACAGTCTGTCGTCAATACCGTCGGGATTGATCGCACTGCCAGGTCTCACTGTGTTGACGCTGTCGTCGAACCAACTTGCAGAGTGTCCCACGCCGCCGCACGCGTTCAAGGTGTTTACAATCCACGACAATCCGTGTTGCACCAACCAGCCAGAGTCGTGCCCAGCCACGTGCGCGCCTGTGTGCGACGAAGGCTTTCGAACTGGAGGCGAATGCGTTCGTGAATGCGCAGTACCTGCGTGCTTGGCGCTGCCTGGAAGCTCCTGTCGGGCCTCGTTGTAGTTGATGGCATTTGAAAACTGTGGAATTACCTTGTCGAATCCGGATAACATGGCAGTTGCACGCGCCGTTTCGTCATTCCTTGGGGTTTGCGCGGTAAGAGCATGGTGAAGCCGACGTCGCTGGATCATGAGTTGTTGGTGCTGGTGCGAGATGACGGAAGAAGACACAGTGAAGAGGTGTCCAAGACGCTGTCCGAGTACGGCAAGCAGGTTCAAGACTTGCAGGAGAAGAATAAGCAGCTCGCCGCAGAGGTAGTTCTTGACGAACGGCAACAGGGATGGGATGCGCAAACTATCATGATAGCTTGACTTTGATGCGCGTAACATGCGAACCGACCCGTTCTACAATGAAGCATCTGCCCAAGAGTTGTCCCATATTCAAATGGAAGGTAGGCATACGCGGCCTCTGCTCCACCAACGCTACCGTCCTTCGTAGGCAACAAATTCACCAAAATGATCGAGGTCGAGCGCCGCAAGATCGCGCAGTACGACTTGGCAATCCAAGACTGCGAGCGGACTCTGGCCGAGCAAAAGTTGTCGCTCGGGAATGGCATCGTGCTCGAGATGAACGAAGCGTCTCTCGTGACCAAGATCAAGTACGTTCGCACGTTTCATTTACCAAGGACATGATGCCGTTCCTGCCAGGAAAATGGAGACAGAAATCGACCGGAAAATGATCAAGTTCAACGAAAAGCTCGCCGGCAACAAGCAACTGCGCAAAACGCTTGACATCAAGCGGGCCGAGCGCGCGACCGCGGATGTCCTGTACTCGACGCTCGAAATGAACACCCTAGATGCCAAGGCAAGGATTGATACGGAGGTGCGCTCAACTTTTGGAATCGATCAAGGTGCCATTGACCAAACGTGCCACACAGATGAAAATCGTGGAGAACCTGCGCCTGGCCGTGCAAGACCAAATCGCCGCCATCGAAGCGCTCAAGAAAGATGCAGCGGCTTGTGAAATTGTGTGCGATGCCAAGGCGGCAGAGATCCTCCAAGTACGTCATGCGATTTCGCTTTGAAGGAACTCAAGTTCGTTTGCAGGAGCTCAAGAACCAAGCGGCAGAGAGCATGACCAACTCGATGGACGATGCCAACATGATTTCACCGAAAAAGTATCTGTCGCCCGGCGCTGACTCGACACTGATCGAAGAGAAGCTCAACAAGTCCAAGATCACCAGGAGCAGGTGGAAAATCATTCAGGAAAAGGTCACGTCCGACATTTCTGTTCGCAAGTACAACGAGAACCGCGAATTCATTGAGCGCATTCACCAAGTGTCTGGTACAAAGCTATCATCGTCTCTAGGCGTTGCGTAAAACTGTACAAATGACGCAGGGACCAAGACCGTCATGGAGTTGATCGAGGCGTTCAACACGCAAGAAGTCGAGCATTTTGCCAAGATCCAGTATGTGAACCAGCTTGCTGACGACATCGAGACGCATCGGACGCAATGCTCCAAGCTCCGCGAAGAAATTGGCAAGTACGTCCACATTGGTGCGTGTGCCCTTCGCTGACGTAGCAGCGCCACCCAGGATGAAACTGCGCAACGATGCCGTCGACGTCCAAAAACTACACCGCACGAAAACACTCAAGTCCCGAAAAGAGGTTGGAATGGGTTTTGTCCTTTCAAATGTGTTCACAGGACGGGGGTCGTAGAGGTCGCAAGAGCAAGAAGCCCACTTGGTGGAAAAGACCAACGAAATCCAACACACGATGTCGATTCTCAAGCCAGCGCTCATGGCGCTCCACGTGCGCATCGGCTGCAAAGAGAACCAAGGTGAGATCGGATTCGAGGTCGTGGTCAGGGCAATGGAATCTCATACAATCCCTGCCGTGCCGTGCAGATGAAAAGAGCTTGCGAGGCATCCTCGGAGAAGTCGAGCACAAGATGGCCGAGATCATTTACACCATGCACGCAAAAGCAGCGCGGAAACATGCGATGCCGGAAGTCGCGGCCTCGCCGTCGCTCATGAACGGCACGAATTCAATCCCGAGTACGTCAGACCCGTCCATACTCGGCAAGACCGAACAGCCATATCGATACATGGGCGTGCGACCTCCAACTTTGACGTTGACGGAGATGCACAAGAAGGAGAACGCGGAAGAAGAGTACCCCCTCACCTACGACGAACTCAAGGCCAAGGTGTGGCGCAGTGGCAAAGAGAATGGCGCGACCGACAGCGCCAAGGGACCATAACGTGGCGATCTTTACTCCATCGCACCACGTGATTGCTTTGCTTTCAAGTTTCAGGGTCTACAGTATTATGTCAGCCTCGATGGCTGCCGTCGTCGAATATAGTCATTTGGCACGGGTGTAGGTGCAGAAGTAATGCGTACGCAGGGATTGTCTTTACCGGTGCGCGAAGTTGCCATCGACGTCACCATGTGAGGACCCCTCCGTCGACCGAGATCTTCGCGCTAATGTCCTCGACCTCCCTCCGGTTTTCTCAAAACTCTTTTTGCATCGTCTCGCACTATGCAACGGCTAGCGTCGTCACAGCGACAACTCGGGCGACAGCATTGCACACCCTTCACAACCAGCACGTACAAAGTCGGACTCGAGCATCCTTCAGATGCAGAACAGCGTCAGCCGCATGACTCTGTGGGCAGAAAGGGTGCGAGGTAGAGCACAAGACTGTATTGGTTAGCCTTGGTTGCACTCATGCGACGATGGCGGTGGGTCCATGACAAGGGTGGGTCTGTACGGAGCATCCTAACGCCATCAAGTCAGCGCAGCTCGGTCGTGGAAGTCTTCGCACCTTGATCGAAGGACAAAGCGACGCGGGAAGGAACTGGGCATGTTCGTCTGCAAAAGCTGATCGGTGTTGGCGCTCGGTGGCTTCAAGTGCGGTCAGTCGCTCTTGCAGCTCTGCCACCTGCACACATATCGATACTTTGTTGGCTGCTTGCCGACTGGCATCGTTTGGAACTCACCATGCGGCGGGTGGTCGCATCGTACTCTCTGCGGCGCTGCATTTCCAATGGCAGGGCCACGTACGCGCCGACAAACCGCTGGTAAAACCGAAGCAAGTTGGACAGCTCGTCGAGGAGGGCGTGGCACTCGACGAGGGCGACGTCGTACATCTGACTCACGTCGTGCATGGTGGAAAATGTGTGGAGGACGCGGCGGTCGCACTGCTCCATGTCGACAAAGTACATGAGCTACTTGGTCATGAGATGAGTTGAAAGAGTTCCAAACGGACAGACCGCCACGTCATAAAGCTCAGTCAGTTGGTGGACTGCGGCAGTGCTAGACTGGACCATCGCTGAAGACTCGTCCATATTCCGTTGGGCGTCCCTGATCATACATTAGATATCGCGGTGGTGACTGCATATTCATACGAGATGTTGGAACGACACATTTCTTGCAGCGAGGTCTACGGGACAGTGAGTAAAGCAGCGTTCACGACAGCCAGGTACATGGCGAAGCTTGAGCTCGTATACTTCTTCCTGGACGCTCTGGCAAACGTCTCCGAGCGCCTCCCACACCGAGTGTTCAGGAGCAGATCGAGGCACCATCTTGTTGAAGTCGAGACCTTGATAGAATAGCACGGTTGATCGCAGTGCGTTGACCGAGTCGGCGTTTCGTCGCCGGGAGTCGACAAGTCTTCCATGGGCCCAGTCAGCGTGGGGTTGATGGAGGTGTTGGATGGGAATTGAGCATGCACACCTGTGAATGTGAGTCTTTGCTTGGCGCTGGAGGTCCATGACTGTGTCGGCATCAATAAAGTCGAAGAGAGTCTTCTTTGCCTCCCCTGATATCTTCACACTGCGCGTCAGCTTTGATATGCTGTTGAGATCGCTCACCAGAGCTGGATCGACCCGGTGATGTTGGAGCACTGCAAAGATGGCATTGAGTTCTTCTTCCACCTACGTATTCAACTTGTACTGGTTCCTTCGAGGTTACTATCTTACCTGCTCATGGGCTTGAACCATGTTGAGAACAGCAGCATCTTGGGCTTCAAGTGCCACTTCACTGACGCCAAGGGAAGACTCAATGGCTTGAATGCGCATGCTCATAGTGGCGCTGATGTCCTGCAGCAGAATGCGCAAGGCAATGCACTTCTCATAGTTGGCCGCAAGCAACTTGGCGTCTCTCATAAGGTGGCCGTCGCCCGACGTCGATGGCCCCGCTGTTTCTGCATTTTGCATGACCAAATCTTGCTCTACTTCTCTGGTAGTCCGGATAACGCAACCGGATAATGCACGGTTCATCGGGACCGGTCCACCATTGGCCCAAGTGAACATCCTCGAAAACCGAGGTACTACGTAGTATTCCTTTATTTGAGGTTCACGACTGTCGCTCTGTCACGAGCGTCAGCACCGACGCACAGAACATGTTTCCTTCCACCGGCGATTCCAAAGCATGAACAAAGGCATTGGTTTGAAAGTCGGATATGCATGACCACGGAGCGCGCTTCACTTGCCTAGGACAAATCACTGGTTTTACAGGTCGCAGGCGCATCTAGCGCGTACATTGTCGTGGGGAGTTTACTCGAGCTGTTCGATGGCGCATGCGTCCCGAGAAGGCCCTGTCCCGACGAGATTACTCTAAATGGGCGGTTGGATCAGGCGCGATGGCTATGGCGTTGTCTATAGTGGGATATTGGACAACCACGCCGCCTGGCGAGATTCACCCATCACCACGCAAGGCCAGGGGGATCCGTCGCTCTCGCGCGGCGTCGTATCTCTATCTTGAACAGTCTTGAACAGGGAGCTTTGGCCTCGACAACGAGTGACACAGTCCAGTGGACGACCTGCCCGCCGTTCGAGAATTGACCTATCCACCTTTTGTACTTCAACTGCCTCCGCGGCTTCAACGGCCACCTCGAAATTCCATGGGTGCAGTGTTCTGACCCTTTCCCTTCCTCTGGCCGCATCAGACCCGTCGCACCTACTTCAACCCTGACGGACCTCGAGCCGCGCCTCTTGTTGGCCTGCTCGGCTCGTCTCGACCCCGTCAACTTCGGTGCCATCACGTTTGCCCATTTGTCTCACGCGACATTTCCGCGGATCATCCCCTCACGAATGCCCCCGAGTTCCCTTTTCCAAAATATATATTCCGAATCATGTAATTTGAGAGATTGGGACGAATATACTCGATTAAGGGAATTTTCTCTCGTTCCCGACACCTCATCACTATGAGTTCTCTCATTGGCTGTCTTTCCACCAATCAAATTTGAATTAAAAATAGACTCCGCGCGTCTGCTGGGTGGCCGGCAGTTTCCAACCAGCGCCAGAGATGACAGTGCTCACTTCCGCCATCGCAAACACCTTCCTTCCTTCGATCCTCGCAAATCTGCCGCATGAATGGCGAGGCACGACCTTTAAGAACTCGGCCCTCTTGGGTCGTGAAGTGTTTTCGGCCGGCATCGAAAAGCTCCTCCTCGAAAAGCACGCCAAACGCGACACGATCGTCACGGAAGGCGAATTGACGGCGCTGGGCAACGCGGAAGACTACCTTCGTGTTTCAACAAACATTTCCGTGCTGCTGGAACTTTTCCTAGGCCTTGAAGTGTCGATTCCTACCCGCCAGGTCTTTACCTTTGGTTCCACTACGATGCCCATCATCGCTGTCCTCCTCACAGCAAAGGCGCCCGTGTTCTTGTACGTGGATGAAGGAGTCGCGTCTCCATTCAACTCGGAACAATTGACTGCCCTTTCTCTCCTTGGCGCTAACGTCACGATTGTGTCGGGCCACCCCATCGCGGATGCCTCCGCCGTCGTGGTAGCGTACCAAGTGTCCCCGAAGAAGGTGTCATCCGCTGTCGACGCAATTGTAACTCCTGAATCCGTTCTTTACATCCACAACGTCGCCAAAGTAAACCCAGATGACATTTTGGTCATTCGCAAGCGACTGTCCACACCGCTCACCACCCCCGTGTGCGAAAAGCACCTCCAAACCATTGCTGGTGTCAAAGTCACGGCCGACGGCGATGCTTCCACCCCTGAAGCCCTTTCCGAATTCTTCGCGCACTTGCAGACTATGTCTGGGACGTCTGCGGACCCCCACTCGAACCCTGTCGTGTTCACGGCCGGTTTACCCGCGGTGTGCTCGATGTGGCTGAGCCTCCTGCACGGCGGTGGTGCCGACATTCTCATGGCGAGCACTGCGTACGGCGGGTCGTCTCAACTGACTGATATTTACGTCAACAAGTCGGCGGGCAAGTTCCACAAGTGGACATTCGACATCACAGGAAAGAATGAAATCTCCGACTCGATCAAACGCGCTCTAGACGGTCTCCAAACGACCGCGACGGCCCCGACCACCGTTCTCTTTGTCGAAATTCCCACCAACCCCGACATGAAAGTGCCCGACATGGCGACTCTCGCCCAGCACCTGACGTCGTACCGCAATGCCACGGGTAAAGAAGTGCTCTTGCTCGTGGACACGACCTTCGCCCCTGCATCCAAGGTCATGCAAAAGATGTCTGCCGTCGCCCCCGACCTCACGACCATGGTCTTCATCAGCATGAGCAAGAGTGTATCCCGGGGCCACACGACGGCCGGCACGATCATCGCCAACTCGTCGTCTGCAAAATCCCGCCAGCTCCTCGAAACGGTACGATGGGCTGGCCAGCTTTTGGACACGACTGCCAAGACCGATCAGCTGTGGCGCCTCACGGAAAACCACACTGGCGTCGAAGACCGTTGCCAAAAGGCGTACGAAGTGGCCGTGACGACGGGGAAGGCTCTGCAAGCTGCCGTCGCGAAGTACGCCAACGGATATGCGATGGAACTGGCGTTTGTGTCGCCCGAACATGCCGCCCAAGGCTTCACGACGTCGACCTACTCGTTCAACTTGCCTCCGCTTCCCAACGCGGACGCCGAGACCAACTACGCGATTGCCCAGCGATTCGTGGACCTGTTGACAAAGCACAAGTCGTTCAAGCCGTGCGTATCGTTTGGGCAAGACAATGGCAAGGTGTACTGCACGGTCCCGTCCACATCGACCCAAGGCGCGATCAAAGCAGAAGACAAAGCGAAGCAGCTTGTCGGTGGCGTTGAACTCACCCGGTTGAGCTTCCCCCCGTATTGCGACGTCGCTGAGATCGTGTCAGTTCTCCAAGACGCCGTCAAGTCTATCTATGCCTCATAAACCCTGGCAATAAAAGGCTATCATTGTGCGTGCTCCATGAGCTGCCAGCGCGGCATGTCGGTGTCTGCATGGGATGCATTATTACATGGTGACGTGTGCCGGAGATAACTGCTTCGTGTAACGTCCGACCGCCGCGGCCATGAGCAAGGCACGAGTGAAGTAGTTGATGCCCCCCATTGCTTTCTTGGGTGGCGGACGCACTGGACGACTCTCACGATCTTGTAGATCCGCGTCGTTGTCCGGGTGCGGCCTCCGCTGCCATCCGAGAAAGCCCATACGACAGGGACGTTGGTGGCCGACCCAACGACCAAAACAGTTCGGATCGCGTCCGACGCCACGAAATCGTTTGCATTTGACCAAGTGTACACTTCGTCCACGTCGCAGGACGCGCTGTTCGACGGCACCGGCATCGCGGCCATGCTCAAGAGCGTGTTGGACGGGTACGAAGCCTCCACTGGCTGAAGCGGTCCACGCGATGGCTTGTAGTTTTCACGCGACCATCTTTGCTTATGGTCAAACCGGGTCCGGCAAGACGTTCACGATGGAAGGGTACGAGTACGAGGTGACGTGTTTGGTCTTGCGATGGCATGGCCATCACAAGGGATGGATGCTCTGCAGAAAAACCCGCTCCGGTCGACCACGGACCGCGTCCAAGCCAAACCCAACGTCGACGTAACGACCAGTCGACTCGGGGTGCGCTCGTCCTCTTCGGCGGCTAGTCACCGAGCCGACATAGATCGTGCCGCGCGTGATCTCGGGTCTGTTTGATGCGATCGCGGCAGCGTCGCTGAATACGGTAGTCAACGTTCTCGAACGTGGCGTTGCTGCACCGACATGACGCTTTGTAGAAGCGCGAGTACAGTGTCCAGTGTTCGTTTGTCCAAATTTACAACGAGCAGGTGCTGCCGCCGCACGTCGACGCGTTCCATCGAGAGTGTCCATAGATTTTGGACCTCCTGAATCCCTCGACGTTGCAACGAGCCAAACCGCTGCGGCTGCGGTGGGCGTCCAACGAAGAGTTTTACGTCGAGAACTTGGTCATGGCAGCGTGCAGCTCGGCGAACGAGGTGAGTCCACGAGAACGGGCGCGCGCGCGTGATCGCATGTAGATGTTCGCGCGATTCCACGACGGTGTCAAGCAAAAGATCATGGCGACGCACAACTTGAACGCGGCTTCGTCCAGGTCGCACTGCATCTACACGCTGTACGTGGAGAGTATGGACCCAGCCAACCCTGACGACGTCATCAAAGCCAAGCTGTCCCTCGGTACATCATGCTGCCAGCGGCGTCATGCGCTCATGACGTGCGTAGTTGACTTGGCGGGGTCGGAACGCGTCGTCAAGACGGGGGCGACAGGTACTCCAGCGTTCGGCCATGCTTCCAACTTGACCGACTTGCAGGGGTCACGCTGCAAGAGTCGATCGGCATCAACAAGTCGCTGTTCGTTCTGCGCCAGGTCATTCAAACCCTTAGCGACGAGTCCACGAAGCCGACGGGCGACGCCAAACTGGCCCACGTGCCATACCGAGACTCCAAGCTGACGGCATTGCTCAAACACAGGTCGGCCATGCATGACGCTTGAACGCCCTCGACTGAACTTGACAACATCGGTGAGAATAGTCTCGGAGGCAACAGCATCACGCTCATGATCGCATGCCTTTCGCCATGCGATGCGTACGTGGACGAGAACGTCAGTACCCTTGTGTATGCAGCGAAAGCTCAGGTGAGCTCGCCCCCCGAATAACCCGCGACAACGGTGGCTAGCCATGCTTACGTGGTTGGTGCGCCAGGCCATCTCAAACAAACCCGTCAAGAACGAAGACCCCAAGATCCAGCTCATTCAAAAGCTTCGTGCAGAAATTGCTAGCCTCAAAGCGCAATTGGCCCAGGTAAGGGTTGAACTGAAGCTATGCACACGACTCGATGGATGGCTCGTAGGCGCAGCAAGTGATTCTCCACATGGGCGAGCTTGGTGCAGCGCAGGAAGGTTCCAATGACAAAACAGTTCCAGACAAACGCGGCGCTCCTCCGGCCAGTCACGACAATGACCTCACGTCGATACAACCTCCCACAGCGACACAAGCCTCAGAAACCCCAGGGCATTGCATTCCACGACCGCCACCCAACAACCAAACGGAAGCAGCCATCCCTCCGTTGCCTCCGTCCGTCAGCTCAGTGGCGCCGCCGGCAGCCCTCATCGCCGCTGGCGACAAACAGCTCAAGTTGAACGTGATTGACAACGTTCAATTCATCAAGAGCATTTATGAGGTAGGTCGATCGACTCCACCACTTCTCCACTCGATCTCTGAGTGCTGCAGAACGAGCGCCACCTCCGCTCAGAAGTCGACACCGTCACGCAAGCGATGAATGCTCTGCGGACTGAAAACCGTTGCCTCAACTTGGAAAACCAGTCTTTGCGCGAGGTGGCCATGGATGCCGAATGCACGACTCCTGACAACGCTGTAGCGCATCGAAGTGCTCGAGTACTTGGTCGTGGGAAAAGGCCCCGAAGACGACTGCGTCGTCGACCTCGTGCCTCCTCGTCAGGACCGCATCGATGATGTCATGAGAAGATGCATGAAGCCGATCCGATCCCAAGTACAGATGCACCTCGTTCGACCTTACGACAACGCGATCCATGAGTAGGGAGCTCTACGGCCTGCCACGACACAAGAAGCAGCTCCCACCGCCACCAATGCCTCCGAGAAGAAGCGTGAAACTGGAATGCTTTCGGTACGTAAGCGGCCCATGTGTCCGTCTCCGACCGTCAGCGCCTTGTAGATCAGCGAGCTGCGCCATCTGCTTCACAACAAGTACATCCAACTTATCTTCGATGACATGATTTTTGGATGAGTGACAGTGGATGTGCAGGAGCGACGACAAAGGGAGCAAGAAGCGAAGCAGAGTCGCCCCACCGCCACAGCCGGTGGCACCCCATCGTGCTCCACCCGTTGTCGAGCATCCAGTTGCAGCGCTATTGACTACACTCGAGACTCAAGGGAACAACTCTGCGCTAGAGCAAGGCATGTGCCTACTCCATATTTGTTGTCAACCTCGTCGCCTTAGACTCGCTCCAGTCCCTCTCGGAGCTCAATCGGTTGCTCAAGGTGAAGGCCGCGCTCAAGCACGCCAGCAATTCGCGCTGATTCGTCGTTTGGTGGAAATTCGCAAAATATTAAGAGCCCAATGATGAAACTCGACCAAAAGTCTTCAAATATTTGGCAAATATTCAAAGCCCGATAGACAAGACGAACCAATTGGCGCGTGGAATTTTATCCGGGTCCGGATAAAAGTACCCCGAATATATATTTCGGAAGGATGTCGCACTCGTGGTCATTTTCCAATTTGCAATCTTCAACCTATGGAACACGCATCGGGCGGCAAGAAACTCTGGGGCGGACGGTTTAGCGGCGAGATCGACCCTGTCATGAATAAGTTCAACGAAAGCTTGAGCGTAGACAAGCGAATGTGGGCAGCCGACATCCGAGGAAGCAAGGCGTATGCGTCGGCGTTACATGCTGCGGAAGTGATCTCGACCGAAGAAAATGCTGCAATTCAAGGCGGATTGAACCAAGTGTACCACGAGTGGGAAAACGGAACGTTTGCCACTGTTCCCGGCGACGAAGATATCCACACGGCGAACGAACGCCGCCTCACCGAGTTAATTGGCAGTGCGGGAGGGAAACTTCACACGGGTCGAAGCAGAAATGACCAAGTCGCAACGGACGTGCGTATTTACTTGAAGGATGCTATCACAGGGCTCTCGCATCAACTCAAGGAACTCATTGGTGTTGCCACACAACTTGCCGAAAGCAACATTGCGTTGCTCATGCCAGGGTTCACCCATCTTCAACCAGCGCAACCGATCCGATTCGCCCACTGGGTGATGTCCCACGTCGCTGCATTGCAGCGAGATGCTGAGCGCCTTGAGGATCTGTTCAAGCGCGTCGACGTGTTGCCTTTGGGTAGCGGGGCGTTGGCAGGCAATTCTTTCGGCATCGACCGGGCTCTGCTTGCCAAGGAATTGAACTTTGCTCGCATTTCACCCAACAGCCTGGTACGCAGGATGTTTCTTTAATTCCCCCGGTGCTGACGTTGTGGGCTTGAACAGGATGCCGTCGGAGACCGCGATTTTATCGTCGAATTCTTGTTTTGGGCTTCCATGACAATGCTTCACTTTTCGCAACTGTCGGAAGATTTGATCATCTACAACACGTTGGTAGGCATCTCTCTCAGAGTGGTCCATATCACGGCGAATGATTTCTAGAAATTTGTCACAATGGCAGATGCGTACAGCACTGGGAGCAGGTAGACCATCCATCCCATCAGGTCGACCTGACGTGAGCGATTCAGCTTGATGCCGCAAAAGAAGAACCCGGATGCTCTGGAGCTCCTCCGTGGCAAGTCTGGCGCTGTCATTGGCCGTCTCAATGGAGTCATGATCACCCTCAAAGGTAACGGTTCCACAGATTGAAAGACTCGATGGACCCACGGTGTCTAGGGATGCCACGATCGTACAACAAGGATCTGCAAGAAGACAAGAGCGCGCTGTTTTACGTGATTGACACGATGGTTGACTGCATCCAAATCGCCGCGGGGGTGCTGGCGACCCTCACCCCCAACGAAGCCAAGATGCGCGGGTTCTTAGTCACGGAAATGCTCGCGACCGATCTGGCCGAGTACTTGGTGCGCCGTGGTGTTCCATTCCGTGAAACGCACCACGTGGCCGGCGCTGCAGTGCGACTCGCCGAAGATGCTGGCAAGGCACTGAGCGACTTGACGTTGGCAGAACTGCAGTCGCTGCATCCCAAGTTTGAACCGGACGTGATGGCGATTTGGGACTTCGAAGCCAGCGTCGAGCGCAAGAATGTGCCTGGGGGCACGAGCGAGTCGGCAGTTCAAGACCACATTCACGCAGTCAAGGCATGGATTGCAAATTCCGCTTAAGCCAGCACTTTGCGGGTTCCCCAACAAGTCGCTCCGAGACGAACTTCGCATTGGAGTGTAATTTGACGACGTTTGAATCGATTGACTGTTGCGCCAGCTCCATCATCGGTATCCAACCGTCGTTGCGACTAGGTTTGACAAGTTCATTCTGAGTTGCTAGCCAACAAAGGGTCTAAGTGGAGCCAAGTCGCCCCTTGGGTCCGACTAGGCCGCGCTTGAGTGCCGCCGTCACGTGCTGCTTCTTAATGACCTAAGCCTCGATGAGTTCTGTAGTCTCGCTTGCTAAAGTACCGTTGCGGTAGGGTCGCCTTGGAGGAATACCTGCCACACTTGGCTCACCTACCGCGCAGTCACAGGATGTCAAGCGAAAATGTGGCAGCTCACCTCGTATGGAGTGGGGCTGTGATGTAGCACGCGGGCGAGAAAACGCTTCAGGTCGGCACGGTCCACGTACCCCTTGTGGTTTGGGTCCATCTCTTGGTAGTCGCAGTGGGCTTGGATGAGCGGCCACAAGTCCTGCGGCAAGCTTGCGAGATGCTTGACGAACGCTCGGACATCGATCCACATCTCATGGTGCATGGTCAGGCCGAACCGATGACACAGCACTTGGTGCTCCCATGGCATCCAGTCCACGGCAAACATCTAGACAGCGCCGTCCAGCAATCTTGTGTGGGGAACACAACGTACTTCGTCGAGTGCCCGCTGAAAGTCAGGGTGCCATCGCAGGTACCCCCGACGAGACGTGGTGAAGCGAGCGAACGATTCCGCCATGTCCTCTGCGCCACATGAGGACGAATGGGCCGATACATGCCGTGATGTACCCATGGAATGCGATGTCACATTGCGCAGACGCGACCAGTCAAACAGGCCGTCCCATACGCTCTTCAGATTCAATCGGCCGTCCTTTCCGCTGCGACCGGCAACTGCATGAGACTTATCAATGTGCAGAAGCATACGTAGCGAATCGTCGCAGGGCCTTCTGCAGTTGGACGAACGTCAGCAGGTCCAGCGACTCGAGCTCTCGCCACAACACCTGGTCACGTGGTTGAACGAAGCACTGGGTAACAAGACTGACCTGCGTGGCGGCGTCGAGGGAAACGAGCCCAGCACCGTCGCTGATATCACTCAAGGCAAGCAAGTCTATCTGATGGCGAATGAACATGTCGTTTGCGCATGCGAACGCCGTACTTGCTGGTGGTGAATGATTTCACGCAGCTGCTGCAACACCGCGTCGTCTCGGGGGGTGGTTTTTCCTGGACTGCGGGGGGAGTACGCTCGAAGTGTGTGGGGTTTTGTCGAGTGGTGGCCCTGCGTGTTTTCGTTCATGTCGTAGAAAAAATGGATGGCTGTCAACCGTTGAAGTGCCGCGTAGTTTAGAGTGCATCGCGCGTGTCGGCGACGCCGAACGTGCCCGCGTTGTCGTGATGTGAGTATCGTAATGTGATGGCGGCAGTCGGCCACGGGGAGTTGATGACCGAAATGGATGGACAGGAAGGTGTCGGGGTTGAGGGAAGCTTCTTTCGCTTGACATAGCAAGGAATGTCGTGGGAAACAGTCGCGCCAGGAAGTCTTGGCCGTCCAAACTGCCGTCCTGCAGCCCACCCGTCCATCACGGTCGAACATGGGCCACATTT
>NW_008580157.1:893583-933214 GCF_000520115.1 Aphanomyces invadans
TGCTGGCAAGGCACTGAGCGACTTGACGTTGGCAGAACTGCAGTCGCTGCATCCCAAGTTTGAACCGGACGTGATGGCGATTTGGGACTTCGAAGCCAGCGTCGAGCGCAAGAATGTGCCTGGGGGCACGAGCGAGTCGGCAGTTCAAGACCACATTCACGCAGTCAAGGCATGGATTGCAAATTCCGCTTAAGCCAGCACTTTGCGAGTTCCCCAACAAGTCGCTCCGAGCTTCGCATTGGAGTGTAATTTGACGACGTTTGAATCGATTGACTGTTGCGCCAGCTCCATTATCGGTATCCAACCGTCGTCGCGACTAGGTTTGACAAGTTCATTCTGAGTTGCTAGCCAACAAAGGGTCTAAGTTGAGCCAAGTCGCCCCTTGGGTCCGACTTGGCCGCGCTTGAGTGCCGCCGTCACATGCTGCTTCTTAATGACCTAAGCCTCGATGAGTTCTGTATTCTCGCTTGCTAAAGTACCGTTGCGGTAGGGTCGCCTTGGAGGAATACCTGCCACACTTGGCTCACCTACCGCGCAGTCACAGGATGTCAAGCGAAAATGTGGCAGCTCACCTCGTATGGAGTGGGGCTGTGATGTAGCACGCGGGCGAGAAAACGCTTCAGGTCGGCACGGTCCACGTACCCCTTGTGGTTTGGGTCCATCTCTTGGTAGTCGCAGTGGGCTTGGATGAGCGGCCACAAGTCCTGCGGCAAGCTTGCGAGATGCTTGACGAACGCTCGGACATCGATCCACATTTCATGGTGCATGGTTAGGCCGAACCGATGACACAGCACTTGGTGCTCCCATGGCATCCAGTCCACGGCAAACATCTAGACGGCGCCGTCCAGCAATCTTGTGTGGGGAACACAACTGCACGTACTTCGTCGAGTGCCCGCTGAAAGTCAGGGTGCCATCGCAGGTACCCCCGACGAGACGAGGTGAAGCGAGCGAACGATTCCGCCATGTCCTCTGCGCCACATGAGGACGAATGGGCCGATACATGCCGTGATGTACCCATGGAATGCGATGTCACATTGCGCAGACGCGACCAGTCAAACAGGCCGTCCCATACGCTCTTCAGATTCAATCGGCCGTCCTTTCCGCTGCGACCGGCAACTGCATGAGACTTATCAATGGGCAGAAGCATACGTAGCGAATCGTCGCAGGGCCTTCTGCAGTTGGACGAACGTCAGCAGGTCCAGCGACTCGAGCTCTCGCCACAACGCCTGGTCACGTGGTTGAACGAAGCACTGGGTAACAAGACTGACCTGCGTGGCGGCGTCGAGGGAAACGAGCCCAGCACCGTCGCTGATATCACTCAAGGCAAGCAAGTCTATCTGATGGCGAATGAACATGTCGTTTGCGCATGCGAACGCCGTACTTGCTGGTGGTGAATGATTTCACGCAGCTGCTGCAACACCGCGTCGTCTCGGGGGGTGGTTTTTCCTGGACTGCGGGGGGAGTACACTCGAAGTGTGTGGGGTTTTGTCGAGTGGTGGCCCTGCGTGTTTTCGTTCATGTCGTAGAAAAAATGGATGGCTGTCAACCGTTGAAGTGCCGCGTAGTTTAGAGTGCATCGCGCGTGTCGGCGACGCCGAACGTGCCCGCGTTGTCGTGATGTGAGTATCGTAATGTGATGGCGGCAGTCGGCCACGGGGAGTTGATGACCGAAATGGATGGACAGGAAGGTGTCGGGGTTGAGGGAAGCTTCTTTCGCTTGACATAGCAAGGAATGTCGTGGGAAACAGTCGCGCCAGGAAGTCTTGGCCGTCCAAACTGCCGTCCTGCAGCCCACCCGTCCATCACGGTCGAACATGGGCCACATTTGATCGTACAGATTTCCGCATCAAGCGATGGATCCACTGAAGGTCGGACGGAGGCAACAAAGCGCCCAGAACTCTCTGAAGGTCCCCCGCAGTGATCATGCAGCTAAAATACGTCAAGCAACAAGCTGCCTTGGTGCGTAAAGGGGCCCTACCGACTTGGATGGCTCGACAGTTTTTGGAATATGCGCTCGAGCTGGCGAAAAACATCTTGACCTTTGTCAGGGTTGTCGTCGCATAGCTGAATCCGCAGTTTGTGCCACCGATCGTCGTAGCTGCGACGGAGCATGAGCCTGTTAGCTACCACCGATCCAGAGTTGCAGCACCACCCCACTCGTACCCTTCGTCCGACGAGCTTCCCAGCACGGCGCACACGTCCTTGTAGGCAATGCGAAGGTCCGGCTAAACAAATCGCATGAGCTAGTTGACTTGTGCAAATCAAGTTGATGCCACCAACCTGAGCCAACTGGCGCACTCCGGCTTCGATCTCTAGCTGCGTCAACGCTACGTTTGGTAAGGCGTGAAGCACAGCCACACATTCTATGCCTCGATTGAGTTATTTCGTGTCGCAGGAAGATGAGAACAGGAGGAACTCACCACTCAAAAGGATCCACCCGTCGTCCTCCATGTCGAACATGGCGCATTGGGTTTCCAACTCTTGAGCTGGTATGTGCTGCAACGCGTCTCGAAGACGCTCGACCGCTGGATGCAACCCCCCGACCGGCAATTGCATCTACAGGACGATTCTAAATCGAAGCGTTGACCTCGACTAAGCAACGAACGGCGACGAGGAACTGGCGCGTGCACACTGTGTCTGGCGCAGATGCGTCACAAAATGGCTGGCAAAAGTCGTAAAATGCCTCCGCCGACATCTACGTGCGTGGTGTCATGAGCAAAACCCATGAGCCACATCCACGCTGCCACGTACGTCCCAGTGTGGTGCCACATCGGCCACTCGTTCAAACAGATCTGGGATTCGAATGCGAGCTGTGTGCCGCAACGATTCCTTTCGAGCCAAGCGTAGCCGTCAAGAGTGCTCTACTGACGCCGTCGTACCTCCAGCGCGGCTAAGCCATGGACTCCCAGGGCGTGCACCAGATCATTGCGAGACTAACATGAAATGGAGTAAACGTCCAAGTCACCGGAAAGGAACCGACCCGTCGTTCGTAAGCCGCTGACGTCGGCTCGCTGTCCCATGCTGTGTTTATAGGGGGTGGTCGACGAGCCGAAGTACCCTCTGCATTTGGCCTACACATGAGCCATCAACTCGCGGGGTCTCCGTTCCTTTCGCACCATATCGCAGCAAGGGCGGCATCGATGTTGACATGATTATCGTCTTCCAAGTATTGCATCCAAAATGCCTGTGTGCCGAACCAATGTTGTAAGCATATTTGGAATGCGATTCCTTGATACCTTCATGGTTGCATCGAGGGGGTCGTGCGGATGTGGCTCAATGTATGCCAACGCTATCGAAGCGGTGAGTTTCATCTTGGGCTGGTGGACGCCACAGGGCGATTACCTAAGGCTAATTGATCCCATGGAACATGATTTCCACGGTGGGGTCCGCGGAGTTGCCGTGATAATTGCGCATGTGTAAGCCCAGGATGACGCTCTTGAATCCTTGCCAACCACCTGGACGGGTGGTCGCTGGACCGTTTAGGCAACGGCGACGATCGCTACGACGGCGAGTTTGAGTGCATCTGTGTCGAGTCTGGTAGATGGCACCATCGGCCAGGAATGGCGCGGCAGCGGCGTGCCTTTCACTTGCGGTCCTTGGTCAGTTTCACGATGGCTTTTCAATTGTCGTTACGAACGCGCCACCGACAATCGTCATGTTTGAACTACTCCTGCCCACAGTCCGACTTCTGCTGCAAGAGCGAGCTCCAATCTACCCGGTGAGCTCATGTACGAAGGGATTGTTATCGTCATATCGAACGGCGTTCGCCTTCTTTCGAACGCTGTGTCTTGCCTTGTGGCTAATTTTCGACTCTTTAATTATATTCCCTACATAAATGAATGACTTGATTCTGCAGTTTTTCAGCAGAATATCTACAAGAAATCGGCGAGGCGAATTCCTACCTTTATAAATGAATATGGAACGCGACCTCTCACAACGATCTTGAAACGGTGTGGATGATGCAACCCTGTTGAAGCATTGTAATTGGTTGAAACTATCCTATGAATATAGCCAATCCTTGATCGTGAGGTCAACGCATAACTTGACTGGAATGGCCAAGTGAATATCGGGACCGTTGTCTCTGCCTTGCCCTTCTCAAGGCATTTCTTTTGAGCTATCGAAGGCGTCCCCCTCCCGAAAGCACCCTCAAAGCTTCGCTAAGATCGCTGTGACTTTGTTGTCTCCCCAAAGATCTGCGTATGAATTGGCTAATTGAATTCACTTAAATAGCCAGTAAAAGCTAGGTAATGCAGAGTGTAGTTCCTTCCAACCAGCAAGAGGCACTTCCATTGTACTTTGGAAGCGGTCGCTGTCGAGCCATGGCAGACCGAATGAGCTACTTCAAGAGCTTCACGTCTTTGACGGACCCCCTCTTAGACGATTGGAACACTGTAAACAATGACGGCGACTCGCCAAGCCAATACTGTCATCGCAAGACGTCGTCGCCTTGGATTCAGGTGCCCTTGATGGAATATCTTCGCTGTAGCTGATGGTGACATAGACATATCAAGGCTATTACGCTTCAGCATGGGAAGCTGCTGCGAGTTTGAATGAGTCATCTACTCAGAGATTACAAAGACAATTGACCTACTTGTCCAAACGTGTTCAAGCAGACATCCAGACGCTCCACGACCGACTAGACGCGGTTCAAATCAACGTTATGGACGCTACGAGGGATGCAGAAGGATCACTGACAGAAGATTTACTATGCTTGGAAGTGCTGCCACCACAGTCACAGGCTCCTGTTCAACCTTCGTGGATGGAAATGCCTCCAACGCATGTGTCACTGGATATGTTCGAGCGGCGGCTGAACGAGTTTGGAAACCAGCAAAGGCTTCAAATGGAAGATCAGTTGGCGATCCATGGCGCCAAGTGGAAGAGGATGCTTGAGCAAGTTGAACAAACACTTCTGAACTCTCTTGTCCACGTCAAGCAAATGCAGCCTACGATAGACACGAGTTCAGATGCCTCTGATCGAGGTAATCTTGCCGCGAATCATGACATCCATGGCGAAGTCAGCCAACTCGAAGAAGGTGATCAGGACGGCACAACGTTTGAGATCAAATTGTTCAACCCAACGTCTGAAGAAAGGGACTTTGAACACGTTGGAGACAAGTGCAGCCCAGACTTCAGCTTGACAGAGGACGAAGACTGGTATATGCTGTGATGCACCTGCCTCTGGGCATAGAGTGGATCGCCTGAATTTGTTTTGTGGCTTGTAATATCGATTGTGTCGTTTTTGTTGTGTGACATTTCACGCGTGTGAACACAGAGTGGTATACGGATAACATAGATTTTATGCGGAACCTGGTCAAGATCAAAACACAGATGACGGTAGTGCCGCCCGTGAGTCAACTGCGGGTCCTTTGCTTGTGAGCTTCCGAAGCATGATTCCCGTCTGCTGACGGGGCCTGTAGGCATGGCTTTCGCACGAATGACACTGTCATGCGCCATCAAGTTCGCGGGTTCCGCGAAAGCTTTGGACCGCGGGCAGTGTTTGAATATCTGAATGCTCCATTCACTGCCAATGGCCCCACCGAAGACGCTATTCAAGACAAATTCGGGTCATCTGAACCGTTCTTTGAGTGGTTTAGAGATGATCCTCATGCAGGACAACGGGGAAGTGACCGATATGTGGGGTGGGAACACTCTCTCGCGTACCTAATGCGCCACTTGAGCTCCCACATCCCGTACGATATTATCCTGGGTTTTTCACAAGGCGGCATGATGGCGACACTCCTCACCGCGCACTATCAAGCTGAGCAAGTTCCACTACCTTTCAAGGCCATCGTGTGTGTGGGGGTGGTGAGTTGGCCACTGGATGGCATGCCACCATCGATGGAGTCGTCAACTAAACTCAAGGTGCCAGCAATGATTGTGCTGGGTGAAGCCGACACATTTTTTGATACTGGCAAGGAGCTCGTCCACGTCTTTGACAAAGCAACGCGGCGCTTTTTCGTACACGCCGAAGGCCACAAGTTCCCCAGCGTCAAGAACCACCGCGCATTGTACGACGAAATCGCAGTCACTTTGAGCCGCGTTTGCTTGGCCAGACCTGTTTAGCTAAGCTTATACGTATCCGGATAAATACCATCGGTGCGGCCATGAGCAAAGTATGACCTGCCGAGGCCCAAAGCTGCGCGTACTTTGTCTGTAAGGGTGGGCTCCTGTCGACGTGTGACAGGCTGATACGTCGCCTAGGCATGGCTGGCGAACGAACACAGCTGTCATCTCCCTCCAAGTTGCGGGGTTTCGCCAAGCGCTTGGCCCAACGCAGGCCGAGTTCGTCTCGCTGAACGCCCCGTATCCCGCGAAAGGGCCTGCGCACGAGGACATTCGGAAATTCTTTGGCGAAAAGGGTCCGTACTACGAGTGGTGGGATGCCGTGGAGAATCCCGAGACACGGAAAACAGAGTACCATGGTTGGGAGCGGTCGGTTGCGTTTGTCCTGCGACAGATTGATGAACTTGGACCATTTGACGTGGTCTTGGGGTTTTCCCAAGGCGCGGCTCTCACCACGTTACTCACAGCTCATTGCCAAAAGGAACAGGGGGGCTTTCCGTACAAAGCGGTCGTCCTTGTGTGTGGTTTAGTACCAATAGACGGTCTGCCTGCAGATATGCCTGACCACTTGGACATCCCTTCGCTCCACATTGTCGGCGAACAAGATCCAATGCTACTCCTCGGTCATCAGCTCCATGGTATGTACTCCCCAACACATCGTAAGCTGCACGTTCATCCCGACGGTCACCGCTTTCCGGCCCTGCCGATCCATAAGCCCATGTACATCGACATGGCACGCTTCCTTCGTCAAGTGTGCACTCCACCTCAATGAAATGCGAAATTTGTCCAGGAATGTCGACCGAGGCAGAGCTCGAAGCCAACTTGTGAGTCATCAGAGCTTTCCCACCAAATTGAAATCCGGATAGAAATCCGGATATCCATGTGACTGTGTGTTGAGATGGGGATTGCTTTGTACTATAAGTAAGACTAGTAGTATGCACATATACATATACTAAGGTTAGTATGTATTAGCTTGAATCGACCTCTTGTTTCATTGCGGGGTCGGACTGAGGGAAGAGATGACGAACTCGAAGCTGCGCATCCTGTGCCTGTAGGTAAGAAGGTTGACGTGTTGCGAACTCACCCGCGTGCATGGTGGACAACGTAGCCACGGCAGTCGGACCAACTCGGACATCATCTCGATGCAAATGGCTGGATTTCGCCATGCCTTTGGCAATTCGGCCGACTTTGTCGCGATCAATGCCCCATTTCCTGCGTCTGGGCGTCCCCAGCAAAGCATCATCGACTTTTTCGGCGAAGAAGGGCCGTACTTTGAATGGTGGGAAGCGTTTGAGCGGACCAAGATCAGCTACCCAGGCTGGAAAAAATCGTTACCTTTCCTGCAGAATGTCGTCGCCACCCAAGGTCCGTTCGATGTTGTGGTGGGGTTTTCCCAGGGAGCGTCCGCCGCGACGTTGTTGGCGGCGCATTATCAAGTCCAGAACCAAGGGATTCCGTTCAAGGCCATCGTGCTCGCATGCGGAGTCTGTCCGCGAGATGGGATGCCGCCGGAGTTATTGCGGGAACCTGGTACGACCAATTACGGTTTGACGATCCCATCCATCCACATTATGGGCGAAAAGGACGACATTTACGATCTCAGCCAAGAACTTGTGGAAACGTACGTGCCGGTGGGTCGTCGTGTGCATGTCCATGCCGACGGCCATCGCTTCCCTCTTCCTTCTTCATCCCGCCCACTGTACAAAGAAATTGTGGAAGAGCTACGCGCGATCTGCTCCATGTCTCAGAAGTCTTCATAAATGACGTTTATCTAGCCTCCATGAACCTTTCCCGTCCTCCCTTGACTTGCTCGCAAGCATCGTGCTGCTGTCGTGTTGTCGTGACAAATGTCTTATCCGTATCCGGATAATGCACACGACATGGCGTCTCTTGCACATTTTGGTGGCACGCTTGGTCAATTGCCAACTCGCCGCCGCCATGTCGATCGGTCAGGAAAGGCTTCGAATTCTATGTCTGTTCGTACCCTTCCACGAAAGATCTCCACGCGTCTCACCTTGCTGTGTTTAGTCATGGTGGTCGCTCCAACAGCATCGTTGTCTCGCTTCAAGTGTCCGGCTTTGTGCAGGCGTTTGGGCCAGCCGCCGAGTTCGTCGAGCTGGACGGTCCTTTCCCTGCATCGGGTCCACCTGAGGAAGATATCTTGAACCTCTTTGGCGAGGACGATTCGTATTTCGAATGGTGGGATGCCAACAGCCACACAGACAAGGCGTATCCAGGATGGGAACGTTCGGTAGAGTACCTCCAACGTGAAATCGCCACCCAAGGTCCATTTGATGTGATCATTGGGTTTTCGCAAGGCGCAATGATGGCAACTTTGGCGACAGCCCACTACATGGAGAAGCATTCGGTCCCCTACAAAGCGATCGTGTTGGTCTGTGGCATGTGGCCCCAAGACGGCATGCCCGACATGTACTCCGCCGCATCCCCTGGGAAACCTCAGCTAGCATTCCCATCGTTCCACATCATGGGCGAAAAGGACTTTATGTATGAAGAAAGCAAAGCTCAAGTCGACTACTTTTCCGAAGCCACTCGCCACGTGTACTCCCACAGCCAAGGCCACCGGTTCCCGCCCCTGCCTCAATACAAGGACATGTACAAAGAAATCGCTCAGAAAATTCGCTCCGTTTGTGCCAGACCACTAGAGTAATAAAGTTCGAACAAGAGTAGTTCTGGATGGGTAGCATTGTCAAAGCATGCCGTGGATCGCCCACACTGACAGGTTGGAGCAGTATAACAGGTTCGAGTTGAACATGCCACGAATATGTCGAGCGCTGCATGCTGTCTACATCACGTGACCATCACACAGATGCCACATTGTTTGACAGCACAAAAGGCTGCTGCACAGCCAGCAATACCGCTAGTGAACGAATAGTTCAGATCGGGTCGTGGACACGTCGAGCTCGAGTTTCGCCCGGAAATATTTTTTACTAGTACTCGAAATTCATGGAATAAATGATGGATGTAGCCATTGTTTTCCGGATACGACGTTGTTATCCAGCACTTGGACCGAGCACCAGACAAACGGCTTTCCCTTTGCCGTGGCCACCATGTTCAAGCGCTTCTCTGTGGACGAGCATGTGTCCAACATCAGCAAGGTGAAGACGTCCGTGCAACGAAAGATCTGTCAGCGCATTTGTGAACAATATCCACTCTTGGATGAGAACGATGGCGAGTTGATGGAAATGTTGCTGCCCAAGAAGTCGCCGCTCCTGGTTGCCAAGTGCTCGGGAACGGAGCACCTTCAACTCGTGTGCGCAGAAGATGGGACTCCCCTCTTTTTCAACATGCGAGATGGCCCTTTCTTGCCAACGCTAAAGTTGTTGCACAAATTGCCGTCAATGATGAAGGTGATTCGCGCCGACAAAGGTGCCATTCCGTACGTGTTGTCCGGAGCAAACATCATGGCTCCAGGGTTGACGTCCAAGGGTGGGGATCTTCCCGAGGAAATTGAAGCAGGCGAACCCGTGGCAATCATGGCGGAAGGAAAGGAACTCGCGATGGCTGTGGGCATCATGCAAATGTCGACTGCCAACATGTACGAGCATTGTTTCTAGTCCACAACTGATCTCATCATTCCTTGTCTTGTAGCAAAAGCATCAACAAAGGCATTGCCGTTGAGCTCGGGCACTTTCTCGGCGACGACTTGTGGCTGCTGCACAAGATTGAATAAGTTGCACGATATGAGGTGTCATTTAGTTGTTACAGTTATACTTCCTTGAAGAACGACGACTCGCTTTGCAGCGTCAGGCCGTCCAAGAATCCGAGACTGATGTTGGGCAAACTCTCCGAGCGCGGGCGGCCAGAGTTCTGCCCCTGCAGTCCTTCGCCATCTTCGGCGATGGTTGTTGCAGCTCCACTTCCTGCCCGTCGATTCCAGTCAAAGTTGCGAGTGTCCACAGCTCGAACAGGCTGCACTTCAATGCCACCGCCCATGAGGGAGTGTTCGACAGCCATGCGTGGCGGAGCGGAAGGAGGTGGTCCCAAATCTTGGCCTTCGTTGCCGAGAAGGGAGTTTTGGGGAAGAAGGGATTGTGGACCGGGCGGTGGAGGGCCCAATGATGTGGAGAGGAAGGCAGCAGCATTCTGTTGTTGTTGCTGCAACATGTGCGTCTGGAAGTTCATCTGGTTCATGACGTGATTCGGCATGTAAGTAGTAGCGGGTATTGTGGCCATCCCGGAAGGAAATTGTTGTGGCATAAAGGTGGGCATCGGATTGAACTGCATGGGGAACTGCAGCCCTCCAGCAAGGTTTGACGACGCAGTCATGGGGTTTGGAAGTCGGCTGCCACCTTGCCGAGGAGTAGATCGCTGTATCTTGATTCGAAAACTGCCGGGTTCTGCGCGTGCCGTGAGCGTGCCGTTGTTGTTGGTACTTGTGCCATTCGCCGAGTTCTCGGCGGAAAGGAGGGGCTGCGGCGGCAATAACTGCGGGTCATCCGAAGCTTTCCGTTTCCGGGAGCTTCCGAGGAAATCCAGGCTGATGGCGTCTGATCCAAGGAGTGAAGGCGACAACGGAAGGGTCCCGACCGGAGCGGCCTCCGTGGCGGTGTCCATGTTTCTCCCTGCCTCCCGAACTGAAGTTTATTCCAAAACACAGTATCCGAACAGGTATCCGGATGTCACCGTCTATTGATTTTGATTTCAGCGATATTTGGACGGGCAGACGTCGGCAAAGGCGCAGAAGGCACACCCCATGAAAGATGGCAAGGCATCAAACTCACGCCGTCGAATCCTCTGCACGGTGTCCGCTATACCTCGAAGGATATGGTCGTCGGCTTTCGCATCGTACTGAACGACTCCTTCATCGTTTAGTCCGTGAGGACTTTCGATGGACCGGAGCACACCTCCTCTCGGCGGCACACCATGAACATGCGCATACGCTAGCATGTACAGCTGAAGTTGCAGGCTGGATTCGGCAAGCGCTTGGTTGTTGCGGGGTCCGTTGCTCATGTTGGACTTGAATTCGACGACGTACGTGCCATCCGCCCGAACGTCGATGCGATCCCAAACCCCTACAGCAAAAATGACGTCCAACGAAGGACGAGGCAAAGAGAACGAGTTGCCTTTGAGACGGATGTTTGCCTCAGGCACGTTGATATCAAACGGTGATTCCACCGCGTCGATCCGAGGTGGATTCGCTGTTTCGAATGCTATGAATGCCGCGAGGGCGTCGGTGGCTTGGTTCAGCAGCATCTCTTCTTCTTCTTTTGACCGAAAGCACCCCGACTCCCACGATGCATTCAGTGCGTCCAGGGCATTCTGTTATCCATCCAGTCCTCCTCATCACTGGCTGTGCATTCTACCATTTTCTGCGTACCTGGGATGCGTCGGGGACCCAAGGATCCGAGCTCCACGCAGCAATGCCTTCATGGAGGCTTCGACCATACACCAGACCTGGAGAAGTCGGCTGATCGATCTTGACGACCCGGGCGAGGTAGTAGCGATAGGGGCATCGCATGAACTCGTCCAGCTGCGAAAACGAAACATGCTCCAGTTGAAGCTCCTTCGCCTGGTCCGCGGTGTCGTCGCGGCGTCGAGGAAGCGATGGACGACCTGGTGGATGGTGTACAGTTGGCGACTGCCATAGCGGGGCCAAAATCCTGCGTCCACACAGTCAAACAGGTTGACGTTCACATGGCATGGGTACCGACTAGGGGTGCCCCCGCTCGCAGTGAAAACGACGTTCAACTTGGCACACAGCATCAGGTTGCTCAGCGTCTCTCTGCATTTCTCGATGAATTCTTGTCGCTTTGCTTGGGACGTGGCGCGACCAGTTGGAGCGATCGACTCTAGCAACGCCATCGGGAGTGCAGTCGGTTCCCGCGGTTTTCGGCCTGGAAACGCCTTGTCTGCCATGCCCGAGAAGACGATTGTGTCCGCCTAACACAGGCCAACACACCATGGGAATACGTCCACGATGGACAACGGCACTTCATACTGCTATATGACGTTTCGTAGCAGTCTGGATCGATACCACCGTGACTCGACTCGTCTCGATGGAGTCATCGCGATTGCTTGGAGGGACGAGGCGTCCGCTGTCCTTCAGCAGCTGCAAATACGGTGCTACGAACGGCACATGCACGGACTTGGTTGAATGCTGAGCTTCGCCGACGGTATAAAAGTACGCAGCGAGTGCCTGCGATGCCGCAGCATCCGCTTCCGACGTCGGTGACATGAGGCCCTCCAGCTCCCCTGGGAATCGCGATCGGAATGGAACGACGAACGAGTCGGTTACCTGTCTTGGTGAAGTACGCATGCAGCAACTCGAGGCAGCTCAATGTCATCGACAGCTCCCGCATGTGGGAAAATACCGACACGAACGACTTTATCGCTGCTACGCTGTCGGCATCCAGTGTGATGGTTTGGGCAAGCGGTGTGGTGCCCTCGGCCAGCTTCACCAGCACGTCCCAGAGCGGTACGTGGCTATAGTTGCACTATCGAGTCGCAGCCACAAAGGGAGATGTCCTACCGCTTCCTCTGGAGTTCCATGACCGCGGCTAGCTTGGACGGAACGACGTGCCAGGGAGACGACGTGTGAAGGAGACTGAACAAGTACTTGGACTCGGTCAACGGGTTTGCCACCGCTTGGAGCAGCGCATGCGCTGTTTGTACAATTGCAAAATCAAACAAATTTTGCCTTTCGAGGGACCGAACATTCCCGACCCCACGTTTCTGCAACGCAGCCACGACCAGTGGAACCTCGCGTCGATCGGCACACATCACCGTCACGCTCTACGTAGAAGCCCATCTCAAACTGTGTCGGGTTCGGCACTCGTAACCTTCTTCAGATCCACGCGTGCAACGAGATCGGCGACAAAGTCGACTTCGTCTTGAGCGGACGCAAACAAATGCGTTGCGATCACTGGATCAAGTGGCCGGGACGTGGCACAGGAGGGCGCGGTGAGTGCCGCAGCTGCTTGAATGAGCTGCGGTGCCGAGTACAAGTTGGCCGTGAGCTGGACATGATTCCATGCAAGGCTCGGCATCGACGATTCATCAGCGGCGCCTTGAACGAGCCTATCCAATCAACCAAATTGGGTCATTGCTTCAAGAGCGACCGATTCTCGGGCGGTCGGTACTGTTGCAGCTTGACGATGTTGTCCGTTGGTCGAGTAAATGCGACGCAATGCTGCGACGACAACGTGACAACAATGCGACTGAGTACCTAAGGCATGTAAAAATGAGAGGACGGCACAAGAGGAAGAGAATACCTTTAGCATAGCCGGCGTCAGTGTTTGGAGATCATCGACGAGGATGCGATCGAACGAGCTGATTGCTGCATGGAGGAAGAACGGATGGTTCTGCACATGAACGAGGGTATCCAAGACAGTTCCGTGCCATGTAGTTACGTTGTGCTGCGCCAGAAGACTTCGATACGCTTCGTAGGCCGTGGACAAGTCGGTCTGTTTTGCAGCAAAGTCTGTAAACACGGCCAACGACATCTTGTACCCCTCGGGTGATAGAGCTGCGACGAAAGATGCGTACTCGTCAGGGGAAATGCCATGGCTTTCTAGATGCTCGAAGAGTCGCATCAGATCCTTCACGGCGCGTTGCAGCATTATGGGCGACTTGTAGGACGACCTCAACGACGAATGCGGAATCGAGTCGATGTGCTGGAACAAGAATGCCGCCGTTTCCGTGTGACTCATGACCTTCTGCATGATTGCACGAAGATGAAAATGTGGAGCGTGAGCGAATGATTTGTACCCGGGATATGGCGAATTCATCGTTGTACCACAGACACCATTGCGCGAACGACTGGACATTCATGTGGGGGAGCGAGTCCACGTGTCCCAGCTGTGTGTAGTCCTGCAGATGACGCAGCATGGGGATACATGGAGAGGTCGCTTCAGAGGGAGGTGCAAACACCAGTGTTGGGATTGACAAACTGCCAGCATCGATCAGGAAGGAGGCAGCACATACGCTCTTTCCTGTGCCTGGGGGCCCTTCAACGACCACGACCTTCTTCGACGCGCCAATGCCGTGTTCATTCAGTACCCTTTGCTGGTCCATAAATAGTGAAAGCCTTCCGCGATCACCCATCGACCCAAACCAGCGGCGCCACCTTCCATGGCGCGTCGCCGAGCGCAACATTTTGGCACAAGTAGATATCCGGATACCAATCGGATGCTCTCGTTCAAGCCTTGGAGGAGAGAACACTGGGCCGGCGTCACCGCGAAGTGGCAAGGAGTCTCTGCGGAGCTTTGGGCTTCACATCAGGTCGGATCTGGGGGGCTCTGATCTCATTGACAGGTTTCCTCGACGATCGAGATCCGACAAGCAAACGATATCGTCGAGAAATGTCAACCCACCGTGGAGGTGATGCGAATCAACAGCACGAGGTACATACAACCTCCACTGGCAGCTACATGCAGCACGGCGACCTGGACCCGCTGCGGCTGTCAAGTGTATCCGAAAGAGCGGAAGCGCGAGGAGACTCTGTGACTCGTCTAGAGTGCAAATGATTGTGTCAGGCGAGCTTGGACACGATCTGGCACCACTCGTACATCAGACTCGACGTCAATTGCACATACAAAAAGTTGAACCCTGAGTCTGTGGTGAGAGTCGCGCGGGATTCTCCAACGGCGCCATTTCAACGACGCGCGCCAAGCACACGCCAGCCACGGTGGCCGGCAATGCAGGGATCGTAACTAGTGTCTAAGCTTTGGCGTTGGGAGGATCGAGTTCATGCTGCGAACTCCAAGTCGGTGGACGTGCACACTGTTGGGGATGGTGGAACGTGCGCTGAATGGACTCCATGACCAACGACGCGTGCGGCGAGGGCCTTGGAGCCCAAGCCCAAACCATTTCGCGCGAGATGCTGTCGAGGGCGAACAGGACAAACGTCAACCTGCTTGCGAGCACGGCACTCAAACCTGCACACTGTTCTTGACTCTTGAAGAATGGACCGAGACGATGATAGTCGAGAACTGTTGGGATCGACGACGTGTCGTTTGCGGCGAATGAGTAGAACTGGATAGAGATGTGAGTGTGCAAGGGAGCTTGGGCCGATGGACAATGCCGTCGTACTTATCACGCAGGGAACGAACAGCTTCACGCCATGCGAACAGGAATGGCAGAGAAGAACGGTACCAGTCCCTCCATGACACATGTGCGGGCATCCATCGATGGAATCGAGTCGCCCATGCCTTCGTTAGCCTATGTCCAAACACGCGGCCCCAGGCATATCAGAGACGGCAGTCTGTTTTGAACAAAGCGCTGCTGTAGTTATCGCCGGGACTGCCACAACGACAGAGGAGCCCCCAGCAAACAACAACGCGACGTCCACACGTGATGCGTGCGAGGAGGAATCGACAATTGGCTTTGCGCTAAGATCGAGCAACTATAGGGGAGAATGGGGCACGTCAATCGTCCGCGTGTTGGAGAAACTGGCGCGCCAGTCACCATCCGTCCACAAGGCTCGATACTTTCACCCGCATGCGATGGACGTCGAGTTTGGTGTCCGAAAGGTCGAGTCGTCGCGAGCTTGGAACAATCCCTTGCACTCAAGTCGAGTCACAGCGCCTTCTCGCGCTTCCGCTCTGTCGAGTGCACTGGACAGGTGCAGGTCGCCGTGCTGCTCATGGAGATGGTGTTGCGGCGTTGGTGATGTGCTCCCATCTCCAACTGATCTCGACTAGTTCGCTCGTGCCGGGCATCACGCGAGACATGTATTCACAACGATTTCTATGGAGGTTCCATGGGGATCACGAAAATGGGCCAACTGCTACTCCCAGCGACACGCGCGCAGGGCTTCGTAGAGCTGGGCAGTCGTCAGGGACGACATGGAAGTCGACTCGTCCATTCGCATGGGCGTGTCGTCGAATGCAAGCGCGGGAATGTACTCCCCCAAGAGGAAGCATCGCAGGAACTTGCCCACCGTGTAGTGCTCGGCCAACGCGCCCGAGTACTCGGAGACTCTGAACACAGCCACGCGATCACAACAGGCCGTCGGCGCATCTCGAGGTACCTTGTAAAGAGGGACCCAAACGACTGCGCGACGGGATGCATTGTAAAATACGCCGTCGGGATGGTCGCCCCATAGTTGAAAGAGGCAGGTTCGGTGGGAGCGAAGTCGTCGTCGACGAAGCAATTGGACTTGTGCACATTGGGAAATGCAATCGAGAGCGCGTCGGCAAGACGAACCGGGCGCACGTACACGTCGGCCGGGAACTGAAACTTGTCTTGGAGCCACAGCGCCACCGAGTACAGCGGGATGGTTTGGGAAAACACAATTGCACACCACAGCGTGGTCTATTCGAACCGACCGCATGAGGTATACGTTGGTACCGATGCCGTCGAGTACCTGAATCGCGAGCACCACGCACCGGACGAGGCAAAAGTACAAGTAAAACACCGAGTTGGTGGCGACGACGAAAAACAAAATCGTAAAGAGCAACGTGCCAACCAACATCTAGACGGACCGACGGGTCAGGACGGCGCGAGCGACGGTGACAGACCTGCGTGACGTCATACTCGCACGAGTCGACGCGGTTCCGAAGGAGGTTCTTCTTTTTGCCGAGGAAGAGCCTCCATAGCGACGAGAGCAAGTCAAACTATGCACAGCATGTTATTCGAACGACGACGTGGATGTGCATTACCTGGACGCGGTGGAGCTTGGAAAAGTACAAGTACAAGTAGTACGTTTGCATCGTGCCAAACTCGACAAAGTCGTAGAGCAATCCAAGCTGGACCGATAGCCCGAGCACACTTGCCGCACTCGCAACCTGCGGACGAAAGGTGTGATGCACGATGGAGAGGAGCGCCGCAGATTTACCCAGAGCATGGTGCCCACATACGGAGAAAGGCCGTCAATCGCATACTGCGCCACGTCCACCATCAAGTGGATGCCTTTGACCAAGCTGGACGCCAAAGCCACGTTGATCTGCGCCATTCCCCGTTGGTACATTCAACATGCAAGCGGTTTCGAGACGAAAACGCACCTTGAACCCAGCCGGAGCATCCACGAGCCACGTGACCTGTGCTTTGAGCGTGCGGAAGTGGGAATGGCTAGATCTAATCGAAGGCCCCGGTGTGAATACAATATTGAACGGCTCATCATCGAACGTACTGCTGAAAGTAGACGATGCCTGTGGGCACGACGGAGCGATACAAGTACCCTCCGACTAGATCGAGGACGAAGAACGCCAGGTCACTCATGTACTCGGCATATCCACTCTCTGCGTCGTTGTCAGAAGAAGCGCCGCGTGACGGATGGGTACCAAGGACGTGGAACGGTGTGTCGGAATAGTATTCGCGATTGAACTTGACGTATTGCTCAGCGATGGTGGCGACCATGGCAACCCGTCGGTTCAGGAGTCGGAGAAAGAGCGACAACGACTGAGGTCACGAGAATTCGTGATCGAAATGCCATGAGGAGTGGAATTGAAGTACTAACCTTGACATGATGGCCGCCATACAACGGCATGCGCGATGGAAAGCGGACACTTAGAAGGCACATGAAGAAGTGGCAAGCGGGTCGACACAGCATGAACATCAATACGAATGGCCAGCACAGCATGGATTGAAGCTTGGACAAAACTACCATCAAGAGTCAGTTCCATTGGCACCCGCCGTTCGTGGCACAGCACATGATGGTGGGTCTCGCCGACTGTTGCCGAGAAGGCACTGCTCGATGTCCGAGGAATGGTTGAGCTGTTATGATCGACAGGTTCAGACTAACAAGAGCGATATGTTTCGTACGTGGAAAATGGCTGTCTGGAGGGGCGTGGGGCTCATGGCTTCGTTGGTGTCGGACGCACCGGAACGCTTTCGCTTTCGAATGGTCAAGTGACGATATCGCTGGAGTCTTGAGAACGTGGCGTCGTACAGGACTATGTGGCACATTGCAACGGTACAGGGATTCCCGTGCTTTCGAATTTGACGAACTACTGGGCGAAGATGATCACTGTTCCAGGCCATGTCGACCCAGAACGGTCGCCCATTGTATGCAGGCGTGTTGGCATGCACTTGAGGAGGTGAGATCGTGCCCAGGACAGTCAGAGGCGATGAGTTCTCGTTTGATCTTGAACCGAAGCGCTTCGACAGGCTTGCCACTTCCTCTACGGCATCCACGTCACTCTACCTTCGTCAACGCATATGGCACTCCTACGTTCAAGCTTGCTGGCACCACATTCGGCCATGGGGAGCACAGTCGCGACACAAATAAGGCAATCTTTAACGCGCCATCCGATGACATAGCTTTGCTTGCCCACATCGAACGACACGTCCGACTTCTCCGGCCACAAGATGTCCATCCGCGCCGCCGGCATGTCCTGATCAACCCACCCCACACGAGTTATTCGGATGCTTGGTGGTGATTGGCTTATTTATCCGGACACACCAGCCTCCCGTCTTCAATTTGCCCTTTCGTTGCGACGACAATTGCCGCCAGTGATTTCGTGGCCGTTCGAAGATTGGCCTACAGGAATCGCGGCTATGCCAAACAAGGTTTCGTGAGTGCTTGTTATGGGAGATGGCAAGTAACGTTATGCCGACCTTCAGCTCGTGGACGCCTGGATCAGTGCAAGGCATTGCCTTCATGGCGCACCCACTTCGTTGACCTATCTCGCTGATTTTTCGAGTTTCGGGTGAATTTTTAACGATTTTTGTGAAATCAATGGGTACCGAACTTCGAACGGCCGAAAAAACTCATCGTGACCAATAACCGACAATAATCGCTTGCCGACGCACCACGCCTTCGGTGCCGTTCATTCCTTCCGCCGCGCCGTCGACCACTTGCATCATGCAGCGGTTCCTTCGTTCCGGTATGGCGTCCTGCGGCCTGTTTGCAGCTTCAGCGGTGCGCATGTAGGGTCATCCATCCGCAACTTCAGCAGCCTCCAAACCACTGCCATGAAGCGCGTGGTAGGGTCGTTGCAACAGAGTGTCGATATTGAAGGCAACACGAATCTGTGGCTCAGTGCTGGTGCCGTGGTAAGAAATTGACCGCGCTAGGAATCGACAGCTCTAGCGCGATGTCTCTAGGACGAGCCGACTTTGTCCATTCTGGACCCTTCACCAGGGTTTACTGCCGCCATGCGAGAGCGCTCGTTCAACCTCGTCGACAACTTTGACTTGTAAGTAGTCTTGCAGTGCGATGGCGTGATTCTGACAGCATGATGGGTAGACCCATCAACGGATCCCATTCAACTCAACACATTCGGCAACCCATGAACGTGGACCCGTTCGCATTAGTCAAGGATAGCATCGTGTCTGTATCGGCCAACATCAAGATGATCTTGGGATCGGACCACCCCGTCTTGGAAGCCGTAGCCAAGTGCGTGTCGTGCTATGTGCATGCTTCAAACGCTGACTTGGTGTAGGTACTTCTTCGAGAACGACGGTGGCAAGAAGATCCGGCCGACCATGATCCTGTTGCTGTCCCAGGCAGCGGAGGCTGACCGTCTTGCTGGTCAGTCGACATTTCCCAAGTCAGCCGAGTACATTGCAGCGTCGCAGCAGCGCTTGGCGGAAATTACGTAGGCGACCATGGTCTCCAACTCTTGGTGATCTCATGAGTTGTCATGTGATGCAGCGAAATGATCCACACGGCGAGTTTGCTGCACGACGACGTGATCGACGAAGCCGATACCCGACGTGGCATGCAGTCTGTCAACAAGGTGTTTGGGTCCAAGCTTTCGATTCTGGCCGGTACGGCAGTCCTTTGGAGGTCCACATTTGTGGTGTTGATGGCTCCGCGTGGTATTCGTAGGCGACTTTTTGCTCGCTCGGTCGTCGATCTGCCTCGCTCGACTTCGCAGTTTGGAGGTCGGTCTCTCACAGAGTCCCTTCAATGTCCTCTCATGGACAACTTGCGTAGGCCGTGGAACTCATGTCGACTGCGATCGAGCACTTGGTCAAAGGAGAAGTCATGCAGATGCGTCATGCTGACAAGAGCGGCGCCATCTCGCCGTTTGAATACTACCTGCGGAAGAACTACTACAAAACCGGCTCGCTCATGGCCAATAGTTGCAAGGCGTCGCTCGTGCTGGGAGACCATACCGACCGTGTGTGCGAACTCGGATTTGCGTATGGTCGGCACCTCGGGCTCGCCTTTCAGCTCATTGATGACGTGCTGGATTACAGTGGCCAGAACACTGGCAAACCTATGCTGGCCGATCTCAAAGCGGTACACTGCAGGTCACGCTCCCAAGGATCTCACAGCAATGACGCTTTAGGGCTTGGCAACTGCCCCCGTCCTTTTGGCCCAAGAAGAGTTTCCCGTCTTGAAGGAACTCGTGGCACGAAAGTTTTCGTCGGAAGGAGACATTGAACTAGCCGCTGACCTTGTCGAGAAGAGCGTTGGACTGCAAAAGTCCAAGGACTTGGCGATCGCACAGGCGGAATTGGCATGTCAAGCGGCGCATCAGTTTTCTCCGTCGCCCGCTCGTGATGCGCTGGTGAAGCTGGCACAGCTCGTCATCACGCGAACCAAGTAGACGTCCGCATGATTCTCAGGCCGAACTAATAGAAACAATTTCCCGTGCAGACCTTTCCTTTGATTGGTGCATTCCTTTATTTCTCTCAGGAAGGATTGGTGGAATTTGAGGACTCCTCACTGGAAAATCGCGACAAATCGATTTCATTGGCTAATAAGTGACCAATGGACGTTCTCCACACCTTGCAATCTTTTTCACGAAGGGACGTTTCTGCAAACACCATCGGCCGCGGCGTGGAACGATGGCCAAGTCCAACGACAAGTTCTACAAGACCGTCGTCTTCGCGGAAGACATGACCGACGTCATGCTGGAAAAGGTTGTGGCGACGGCCAAGGATGCGTTCCAGCTCCAAGTGGCGGTATGTTCGTCTCGAATTGCATTCTTTCTCACATGGGGCCGTCGATGTAGTCTGGCAAGACGTTTTCAACAATTGCCGAGTTTGTTCGCAGGAACATGGAGAAAGAATACGGCCGTGGATGGAATTGTGTCGTCGGGCTCTCCTTTGGGGCTTACGTGACGCACGAGATCAAGACATACGTGTACTTCAGCGTCGCATCCGGCGTATCCGTCTTGGTCTGGAAAACGTAGACGATGACTTCGGCGACATCGAACCCCCTCCATCTAGCCTAGACCACCTCCCCCTGCCTGTAAACCAGCACCATATGCAAGTCCTTCGCTCACATCCGCCCATTCATACTCATCCAGCTTCGTATACATTATAAATGCTTCGGAGGCGCGACTTGATTCGTGCTACACCCACAGCATCTGCCGCATCTTGCTCGACAAACTGACTTTGATCACGCTCGTTTCCTCTGTCATGTCTGTGTCGTCGGCCCGCGGGGACAGCACCTCCTTCTGGTTGATGAGCTTGCCGCACGCGGCCAACTCGATCAACATGTCGGTCGCTTCGTTTCGATCGACCACAACGACATCGATCGCATCGCCGTTTTCTTCGTTGAACGGCATGTTGGCAAATCGCGATGCCCAATCTTCGTCTTCGCTGGACGCGGCGTCCCCGACGACGTTGACGACGATGCGGAGAATCTTGACTCGCTTGAGCTTGGTGCAAATCTGCGCCACGTTCCGAATCACGCGGTAGTTGAACACGTCCGAGCTCATCATGACGACAACCACGTCCAACGGTTCGTGCTCCTTCATGGCTTCTCGGATCTGCACGTTCATCTCGATGGGATCCTGCACGTCCTTCATGTTCATGCAGAAACTGAACGGTTCCCACCCGCAGTTCTTCATACGGCGCTTTGCAGAGTTGACCACGACCAGCCGTTCGTCGTCGCCCAAGATGAGCGCGCGGAGACCATCCACTTTGCCGTTCTCCTTTTCGCGGCAGTCGCCGACATACCGCAGCACCATGCGGAGCAGTGGCGGGCCGATGAGTTGATTGCAAATAACCACCGACACAATCATCGTCGCTAAGTAGCTGCCCCATCCGGGATACAGCAGCTGGATCTTCTTGGCCAACCCCAGCGTCACCCCGGCCTGCGTGATGTACGCCATCCACGACACCCGGTTGTGCATGGAGTTTTCATGGGCGAGGGCGCCACCAATGTAGCTGCCGAGGAAGATGGCAAACACGCGCGTCAGACAGAGCAGAACGGACACCGCCATTGCCTTGAGGAGGATGTCGAGTTCGAGGGATGCACCCGTGAGGGTGAAGAACCCGACGTAGACAAAGTCGGCCATCGATTTCAACAGGAGATTCAGTTCTTCACGGTTCGATCCGTGGTTCCAGTTGTACAGCGTCGCCCCGGCCACCATGCAGCACATGAGCGATTCCAGCCAGGGGTGGCACAAATGCCCAAGTACAAACAAGCTGAAGCCAAACATGAGGATCACGAGTTGCTTGGAGAACTGGAGCAACTTGTGCATCCGGCTGCGGCGACTGATACGCGGCGTGCGCCACAGAATCACATACGACATGAACTTGCCCGACAAAATGCCGACAGCGACGGAGATGACCATCTGCGCCACAAGCTCCATCACGCTCTGGAAACTGATGCTCTTGTCACTCAAAAACGCCTCCGTGATCATGCTGTTGATGTTGAAGAGAACAATGACAACAATGTCGCACAGCACCGTCACGCTAAAGATGAAGGTCGTAAAATGGCCCTGCGATCCCGTTTCTTCGATGACGGCGAGGGCCGACGACGGCGACCGCGCGATCATCATGCACCCTGCCAACATCGCAATCGCATAACACTCCATCGTGGTCGTGGCTTGAAGAAAGACGAGGTAGTTGGCCAGCACGATGATCGTGAGCGTCCCAATGACGTATTCAAACAGAGTCAGCCACAGCGTGACTGACAAGATGCTCTTGATCTTTCGACGCATTTCCACCCAATGCAGCTTGGCGCCGGCGGCCAGCCCAATGTACGCCAGCGCCAATTCATCCACAAAACTATCCACGTTTTTACACCGTGAGCACAAGAATGAAATCATACGATACAACACACCGCATCTGGCCGATCTCGTCCGTGGTGATCAGCTTGAGCACAAACGGACCTGCGATGATCCCCGTGGCCAAATACCCCGTGATCCGTGGCAGTCCCACGAACGGGCAAAAGTTGCTGATCGTATGGGACGCCACTGCCACGATCAAGAACGACAGCAGCACCATCTTGTCGGGCAAGTACGCTCCGAAATCTTTGGTCGGGTCAAACTCGTGCGGCTTCATTTCACGGGCAAACAGAGTGTTGTCGTCGGTGAACTGGTTCACCACCTACACACCGCCTTTTGCATCAACGTAAGACAGTCAATCGACGCGCACAAACCACAGTGTTGCCGCCTTGGTCTTGCAAAACGCAGTAGATCGGGAGCTTCCCAGGCTTCCACATCGCTTGGCCTTTGCCCACGACGTACGTGAGGAGGTACGTGTCAGCGCTCGATCGAGTAAAGCTCCGCGCCTATTCCAACGCTATGTACAGTCCGCGCCACCACAAAAGCTGTGAAAAACACGTACCACCGACACGTTGTTGATCGAACAGGATTCCTTGTGCACGACGAGGGGCTTTGGTTCGTGCGACGACACGATTTGAATCTCAATCACACTCTCCTCCTGCGCAGGATCGTCCGACGAGAAGAGAAGCTTCGTGCTCACGATCTGCGGCCGGTTGGCGTCGATGGCAAAGTTCAACGACAGGGCTGTTGTGTAATAGTACGAGTTCTTGGCCACGTTGGCGAGCTTGCACTCGACAGGGAGCGTCTGATTCACGCCAACATCGTGGTCGCCAGACCCGACATGATACTGGACCAGGTACAAACCTTTCTTGTCGTCTGCTTGTTCCACAAGCTCGAGGGGCCCTAGGCGTGACAGGTTCAGTCTCGCCTTCGAGCCCCTTGGTCGTGATACGTACCAACTCCGTTGACGGAGCAATTTCCAGTGTACCCGGACGTCGCGTTCTGCGCTTTCAATGTCAGCGTGACCATGCTACCGATTTTGGCAGGGGTCTCCGACGAAAACACCATGAAAACGCTATCAAGGACGGGAAGGGTGCCGTCCAGGACGACCGAACGAGACATGACCTTGCCTTCAGAATGGGCGGCGTTGCCTGCAACGTCCGTCAAGTTGCACGAGTACGTCATGGAGTCGACACCGATGTACGGGTCGCCGGCGCGCACGACATACTGTCCCCTGGATGACGCGATGGAGACCACTTGATTCTGAGGCTGCAACAGGCATGACCCCGACACATCGTGCTTGGATTTGACGCTCACTGTAAAGTCGACAGTGGTCCCGATGCCAAGCGCAACGATGGAAGGATTCAAGTTGGTTTTATTCTTGGACGGAGAGCGTGTTGACAACGCGGGATTCGAGACTGGTGGAACAATCTCGAACGAGTCGATTTCGGGAAGATAAGCGTAGATGGTGATGGGCAGCGTCTCCACGAGAGACGTAAGCGTCTCGTTCGTGCGGGCGACAGTGCATTTGACTTCGGTCACGCCTGCGTCCGAGTCTGGATCGCTCAGTTGAATTGTGTACCCCAAGCGCACCTTCCATTTCGAGTCTTTCTGCACCAGCGACACATTCGTGAGCGGGATATTGTTCAGAGTACACTTGGTGTCAACGTTGTCGATGGACGTGATGTCAAGCGCCACTTTGATCTCCATGCCCAAGAGCATGTCGATGCCGCAGTACCCAACGGAGGGAAGCGTCACAGGAGTTTTCGCGAGAGGAGTGCAGGACAAGACAATGTCATCTGCTGTAAGGACACCGTCTGTACCGAAGAGCTGCCCCACAAGGACCGCAACACCCAGAAGTAGCGAGCGCATCTCGATGTGTCCTCGCCGACGGACCGAAAATCCGCTTCTCCGCGGCCAAATCGAACAACAATTCGAAGGTATATATTAAAAATAGGTGGCTTCAATACATTATTCCATAGTGATTTGAAAACTTGTGCAATTACACCAACACCCTGGCACCCCCAAGGCGCATGCACTCTACAGAGGGACATGCATTCTGCTTCTACTGAGCATGACGCAAGCGCCGCGGTGGAACGACGGCACAAGATTCGAGGAGGAGAAGGCTGCGCCACCGCCGCGTGGATGTGGGCGTGTGACAGAGTCGCTGGTGGCGGTTGTGGGGGACTCTATGAAAGACCGATGCAGCTCTTGGAGACGAATGCGTGAATTTGTCGTAATGCCTCCTTGTGTTTTGTCCGATGCCGCAGTGTCGCACGGGATGCCGACGATCCATACGCGCTCGCGAACGCTGCAAATGCCTGCGTTTTTCTCTGTGCATCGATGGGATTGCATGCAGCATTGCTTGGGACCTGAGCATATTTGTGACTTCGCTGACAAGGGTACCCTTCGACGGCAGAGATTGGACTTTACCACCCAAGCAGCCACACGGTCGGCGTTTCGGCGGTAAGTTTGGTACATGGCGTTAACTTGATCGACGTCCCGTCGTAACCCATTCGCGCGACGTCGCTTGAGGTTGTCCAGCTTGGCTCGTTGCCGAATCTTCTCCTGGCGGCGCTGGAAGCTGTGGCGGCGAGTGTGTTTGCCTCCAGCGTACCTCCGCACCGTGCGTTGTATGAGTACGGCAGCCTTGAACCTGACTTCTTCGAGGACAGCCATCGCACTTTTGAGAGTCGCAACTTCACGCCGAGCTTTGAGACCTCTACGTAGGTGTGGCATGGTCAGAGTCCGAAGTGGCCAGAGAAGGCGGACACCTCCACTGCGCTTGAATCCGCGTCGCCATCTTCCGCTCCATTTCGTTGATGCGGTGGACAAACTGGACTACGTTCGATTCAAATCGACGAAGTCTACCACGGCATGAGAATGCCACGGCGATCGCGCTGGATGCAGTACGTCATGAGGGGGCCGCATCGATCGAGGTAGTTGCGATAATCGGTACAAATCAACGTGAGGTCGTCACCTTCGAACCAAAAGAGCGGAGGTCGGGACGAGTCCCATTTGCTTTCGTCCAGCACGATCGATTTCATCATCGGATGCGCCCATTGAATGATGCAAATGCCCGATTGAATTCGTGTCGTCTGCCGCGAGATGACTCCTCGCATTCGGCGCTGAACAGTGACGGCTGCCCTTCGCTCGACTGCATCTCGTTTTGCTTTCTCCACACGGCGGCGATGGGCTTCGCTCCGTGCCAACCAGCGCCGCCCCGCACACTACCGCGCGTACAACATGAACACACCACGATGCGTTATGTCAATACGTCACACCTGAAGCTGCACAGCGGCGTGGTACCGCGTGTCGCCAGACCGTTGGAACGCCGCAGCCTCTTCCGCCAGCTGAGGCGTGAAGTCGCGAACACCAACAGCGAGATGGATCGTTCGACCACACCCGACACACACGGGAAGAACTTCTCGTCGTAGACTTGCCAACCTCTGGCGAATATCGAGAATATACTTGCCAGAAGCGACAGGTGGCTTCCCCTTCGCCACCAAGTCAAATCCCATCCCGATGGGCGTAGCGTTGATGAAGTTGAGCGCATTGCAGTCTTTACACGATAAATATGGGCTAACGTAGACGCCTGACGCAGTGGTGTTCCCGGTGGGCCTGTGGAACTTGAAGATTGGCGACCGCGGGCTCAGCGGCATCGATCACTTCTCCACGTCGTGCGATGGGGATGTGTTCCTCCGCTGGATATTTATAGAGTTTTGACCTAAAACTCTTTAACGCGTCGAATTATGTTAAAATGTCTTGGTAGATGCTCACCTTGCACTTGATGGGTAAACACACAACCATCTCCATCTCAACACTTCTCCATGGCACGACCTATTCGCCACACACGGGATTCGCCATGGTACAGGTCCAAACCAACGCCATGGCATCAGCCATGCACCGTGGCTTTTTAGTAATCACGTAGATTCCACCCGAAGGCAGGATTTTTTACAATCTTCACTAAAGCTCATCACACAGAGACAATTAAATTCGTGTAGGTACGTCCATTGCTCGCTGGAGTGGCGGCGAATCTTGCATGCTCTCTGTAGCTCGCGATGACTTCAAGTTCCATTGCGACATGAGGGGAACAGGTGGGACAACGACAACCGTTTGTGGCGCTGGGTTTGGACGCGGCATGCGCACCTCACATATCACTCGAGTTTAAACAACTCGCGTTTTTCCAATTTTCGTTTCATCGAATGTGATTGGTCCATTTGAACCACAGGATTTCAAACTTCGGTGAATTCGCGGGACGGCGCGGTGGCTGCCGGTCCATCGGCGTCCGTGACGCTCATGCAACGAGGACGTCGAAGAGGGATACTATTGTACTGGTGTATATTGTATAGCAATATCAAAACTCTACGCCTGGTGTTCTATTGGGGTGGGGATGCTCTTCATACGAGGTTGCTGACTTCGTCCAGCGTCACGTCCTCCTTCAGCATGTCGTATTGCTGCTGCTCCTCCTCCAGCGGAACCAACACGCACTCGAGGCATTCCGGGTTGCCTTGCGGGTCGAAGAGAAGGGTCAACGACAAGCTGCTCGTCACTCGACCGTTCGAGATCGCGTTCTGCACGACGGTACGCAACGTCTTGCGCGAGTCAATCGCGTTGTGCACCAGCGTTCGAGCGCGGCTAATGTCGGCACTTAAGCACGAGAGCAGCGTGTCCTTGTTCTTCAACGCGTCTTCGTTGTACCCAGTGACTTCGCGGAAAGCCTTGTTCGCACGGATAACTTGAATGTCCATCGACATGATCAACGTCGGCGTGCTCGAGAATTCGAAGTAGCGTTCAAAAGGCGCGTAGCCCTTGCTTTGGCTCCCGCCACTCGAATGCAACATTCGCTCGGCATGTTCGGCCTTTTGCTTGGCAATGATCAAATCGTTGCGAAGCATAGAGATATAGTGGGCCGTATTGTCCAAGATCGATTGCTTGTTCTTCTTGCAGCTCACTCCAGCGTCATCCAACGATTTCTTCAGTGTGTGGATGGTTTCGTTGAGCTTGAACATGCGCTTCTTCTCCTTTTGGTTCAACTCCTCGCGCGACCGTTTCTGTCCGTTCATGCTCTTGTTGTCGTCCATATCGTCGCTTCCGTTGTGCATCGACGACATACCTTGAACGTTGGAAAAGTCCGTCGACACGTGGAGCATCGGTTGATTCATGTGTTGGTAAAAGTTGTGGTGGGGCGGGCCGTTGTTCAAGACGAGCGGCTCGTGATCAAAGTCGCCGTGGTGGTTCATGCCACCTCCATGGTGGCCGTGGTGTGACGACGAGTGATGGGACGTGTGATGGGACGTCGATGGATGGTGCGACGTCAACGCGCTGTGGTGCGACGTCGAGTGGTGCGACGTGGTGTGGTGGGGCGGCATCATGTGAAAGTCGCCGCCCGCCCCATTGTGCGATCCTTTGTCCATGTACATGGAGCGCTGTTGCTGTTGGTGGTGGTGCATCATTTGCGGCGGCGAGTACGTGTAGTCGTTGCGGTTCATCATGGCCGAGATCCACGTCACACAACAGATGCTGTACTGTACGGGGGTCGCTTCCTCGTGCGGGTTGTCGAGCCAAATGGAAAATGACAGATGCCAGCTGGCAGTCGGAAATGTAGCATTCTTCGGCCATTATATTTTAAAATATATACAAACTTCCACATAATAGTTTAAACCAACCTCCAACCTGGCGATTGGCCCCCTCTTTTCGCGACGACCGAAAATAAGATGCGCCGTCGTGCCATCTTGGAGATCAGATCGCCAACCCCCTCGTGATGAACATGGCCGATCGGGGATACCCGACGAGTCGTCCAGGGAGAGGCGTGGTGGAGGTCTTGGCGGTAGAGTCGCCTCCGTGCGAGCTTGACGCTGTCGCTTCTCTACGTTGGATTATCCGGATGACCATTACACCGTTGGCGTAAACGTAGTGCCAGGATTGACCGCGTACTATACAAAATTCAAGTGAATGGCACGGCTTCTCTCAGAATCGGAGCGCAAGAGTTCACTTGACCAACACGATCCACAACCAACGTGAAGACCGCGATAGGCACCGAGATGAGTAGAGCTAGCGCGACTACCTTTGAATACGATGGGACGTTGGATGAAGCAGCTGTGGCGGCCGCGAATGCTTCACGAGCTGTCGTGGATTGCCGGCGGAAGACACGCCATGAGATCGTTCGCGGGTCCGTCGGCGAATGCGCCGCACCGATGTGGTCAGACGACCCAACTGACCACGGCTATTTCACGAAGCCAACTCCCAATCAATCAAGGGTGTGTGCCGGGACCAAGGCAGAGGTTGGGGGATAGACCCCCCTTGGTCCCCGCGCCCTTTCCTGCGAAAGGCCACACGCGAGCCGCACCCATAGAGCTGACGAGCTCCAGTCCAGCAGTCGCTAGCGACCAAGATGTGCATGCGTTAACATTTCGAGCACTCGCCACGACGTCGAAGCATCACGTGTACCACAGGACTTGATGGGGCAAAACACATGGTCATGGCTGCCACCAAGCAGAACCCCCCCTGCCAGCGCAACTCCCGTCACTCGATGGACACATACGCCACCGATATGATCTGTTGACAGTCGCAGAGCCACGCCACATGCTGAGAAGCCGCTCTATCGGACGGTGCGGCTCGCCTCACTAGTGCCCCAAGCGACCTCTTCTCACACAACCCGCTCAACCAGTCTATGGAACGGCAAGACGGATGTCACGGTCGTCGGTCCTGTCGCTGGCAAATTGGACCGCCGGCAGCCATGGCCGTCTCAGCCCATGACTCGCTCACTCCAAGACGCCGTGGCTAGCTTCCTGTCACTTGGCATTAGTATGCTCGCCAGGGACATGTGCATGCGACACATGTTCACTGGAGCTGCGGATTCAAATTTACGACAAAGCATGCCGATGGGTTACGAACCTCGGGCGGAAATTGAGGAGAACTCGAATAGAGAGGATGGATGCGGTGTAAGCACGGGACTATACAAAGCCACCAACGAGTGGTCGCCAGCGCCCCTCGCGTCGGCCAAGGAAGGTTGACTCGCGTGGACCGAATCTGCCTGCTTGCGTCCTCGCGTCTGTGAGCCACATATGTACGAACTCGAGCGAACAAATCGAGGACATTGCGCGCGTGATATACCCACGGAGGGGTATACGATCCCTCCATGGGGTGGACACCGCATAACGCAAAAACTTCTGTTTGCTCGAACCTGTCTGCGTGTTGGAGCCACAATGCATGTGGGCCTGGAACAGACTGTGGACACCGCCGTGACGTGCTGGTGGCGCTTGTACAGCTCCCACACATTTGGTCAACCTATGGGGCAATTAACGCATGCAACGTTTGCAGGGCTGTCCCCCTGCGACGCTCCTCGAAGGATTGTGGCTCAGACCTTGACCGACCTCTGCCGCCATTGTCGCACTGCCCTGGTGGCAGTTTCATCCGGATAATCGTGATAGTTTTATCCGTCGTCGACTCAATGGCGAAGATCGAAACGAAGGGAAATGATGCGACGACATGCTATGGCGAAGGCACTCAAGAAGAAGTTTGGCGTTGTGTTCGACGTAGATGGCGTGCTTCTGCGTGGCAAACTGCCAATTCCTGGTGCGAATCAAGTTCTGCAACACCTCCATGACACAAAGACGCCGTACGCCATCATGACGAATGGAGGTGGCACCACAGAAGAAAAGAAGGCCGAGCAGCTCTCGGATATCTTAAAGTTTGACATCCCACCGACGCAGCTTTGCCTGTCGCACACACCCATGCGAGAACTCGTGTCTACGTACGAAAACGACATGGTGCTTGCCGTGGGCAAGTCATGCGACAAGACCCGGGTATGGACTTTCTTGCTTTGTTAATTGCCATGTCACGTGGCGACAACGGTAACAGGACGTGATGGAGCATTACGGTTTTCGTAATGTCGTGACGGTGTCCGATCTGCACTCGCACTTTCCCGCCAGCTATCCCGATATCTCTGTCCCCAAGGTAAAGCTGCAAGCGAATGTTCCAGGCCCCATACCGTTCATGCAGGTGCCACATCACGGGAAATACGACGTACACGACTTCAGAGCTGTGTTTGTCCTCATGGACCCGATATACTGGGGCCGCGAGATTCAAATCATTATGGACGTGTTGACGTCCCACGAAGGCAAGTACGGCACGGTCGCCGAAGACGCGCAACATGTAAGGCCGCACCCTCCCCTCCTTGGATGATTCGTTTTGGGCCCAGGTTAACCTGTACTCCGCCTGCTCGGACTTTCAGTACGTCGGCGAACACCACTTGCCGCGGTATGGCGCTGGCGCATTCCGTGCTGTAATGGAGGTACCCCCGTCGACAACGCAATTGGATTCCAACGCGTCCGTGGGTGCAGGACCTTTACTTTCGAACGACGGGCATGAAGCTCCGCCAGACGCTGTACGGCAAACCTGAGCGCACATCGTACTTGTTTGCAGAGAAAGTTCTCGCAAAGCAACTGAACCCTGCCGCGGAAGAGCTTGCTACGATCTACATGGTGGGCGACAACCCGTACACAGATATCAAGGTCAGTGCCACCTCTATCGATCTTGTTCAGCTTGCTAGAGACGTCTTGCTGGTGTGCGCTGCAACAATTTGACGAATCCGATGTTGTGCAGGGTGCAAAGGCCGCGGGGGACGTGTGGAAGTCTGTGCTCACCAAGACGGGCATGTTCCAAGGGGTGGGGAACCACGTCGAGCACCCAGCAGACGCGGTCGTAGCCGACGTTGGCAAAGGTCTCCAGTGGATCTTGGATGACGCTCAAACGCACGACAAGCCATAAACACTTGAAAGCGCATCCATTACTTGGACATGACAGACCAGAACGCGCTCTGGGACAGCTGGACATTCCCGACGGTCTTCATGCGCTTCTTCCCCTCCTTTTGCTTCTTCAATAGTTTTTGTTTGCGCGTGATGTCGCCACCGCCCACGGCTTTGCCCGACTTGATCAGCACGTCTTTTCGAAATGGGGCAATGCGCTCTTTGGCAAACACCTGGACCAATTGGTGAGACTAGGACTGTACCAGTGAGAATCTGCCGTGCCTTGGCCCCCAGCGTGGCCTGGATCGAAATCTCATATTGTTGGCGATCGATCACGTTCTTGAGCTTGAGGCAAAGCGCTCGCCCGGCCGCGGTGGCCTGTCGTGGATGCAGTGGGAGGCGACGCCCTGAGTCACTCGTACCTTTGAGCGATGGCACACAAAGGAGAGCGCGTCGAGGACCTTGCCATTGATGAGAACGTCAACTTTGACGATGTCGGCCTTTTGGGGCTCCACTTCGCGGTAGTTTAGCGATGCTGGAAGAAGCGATTCATCATGATCCATCGAGCCAGCAAAGGCGTACCGTAACCAGACGTGATCGTCTTGAGCTCGTTGTAAAAGTCCGTCACGACTTCTTGCCACGGGAGGAGAAAAGTCAGAGCGACGCGTCCATCTTCGAGGTACACCATGTTGGTTTGGACGCCGCGCTTGTCCTATCGATCAAAGGACCGGTGAGAGTCTCGTCCGAGGTTTCGTCGCCGCACGTTTGTGAGCACGAGGATGGCGCCGACATAGTCGGACGGCGTCAGGATCGAGGCTTCGACCATGGGTTCTTCCACTTGGTAGTACTTGGTCGACTCGGGAAAGTCGGCGGGCGTCTCGACAATGGATTCATTTCCCTTGGCGTCGATAATCTTGTACGGCACCATGGGAGCCGTGACTAGCACTTGCATGTTCTGCTCGTCCGCGAGCCGCTGGTGAAACACCTCCATGTGAAGGAGGCCCAAGAACCCACATCGGAACCTGCATATACATCCGTAAATCCTCGTCGTGGTCGAGGAGTCGCAGGAGTACCCCATGCCAAGCGCGCCACTGTTTTCGACTTGAGTTGACACACTCGCGTCGTTGAGCGTTAGTTTGCCCATGGCCGTGCGCAAGTCATCAAAGTTGCAGTCGTCTGTGGGGTACATGCTCGCAAACACCATGCTTCGCACTTCCTAATGCATGACGGGGTAAAACTCCATGGCCGCCATGTCGATGGGGTGCACCTGGAAGCCAGGCAGCGGCTCGACGGGTTTACTCGGGTGGAAAAAAGTGTCGCCGATCTTGGCCTCCGTCGTCGTCTTCATGCCTGGATATGCATCACGTTCCATCCCATAGAAGAGAGTCGGCACCTGCAATGACGTAGCCCACTTGGCCACCATGGAGTCTACAGTTGCAGCAGTCAGCCACGTTGTTGAATGGACGAGGCGGCCCCCACCCTGGCGTCGGGGATCGATGGGGCAAGAGGACCCCAGTCTCTTGAACGTCGTAGCTCGTCTTGGTCGCGGCACTCACAATCTAACACCGAATCCAGTCGGCACAATCGTCGACTTTCGAGTACACAAGACCTTGTCACCGGGAGAGATCCGACCATCCACCACCTTGACGAGACAAACAATGCCTCGGTAGTCGTCGTAGTACGAGTCGACCAGGAGGCACTTGAGCGGCGCACTGCGATTCGCCTCAGGCGGCGGCAAGCGGTCCACCACTGTTTGCAGCACCTATATCCCCATGAGCGTCATGAACTGCTCCATCATGCATACGTCCGTGATGCCGATCCCGCTCTTGGCCGACGTCAGGAGTACCGATTCCGGATCGACATCTACATCCCTGTCAGGATCGTTCTCGACTAGCAAACCAACCGAGCAGCGCAGACAGACTCAGCATGCACTCTTCCGGCTGGGCGTGAGGCATGTCGATCTTGGTCAGGACCGGGACGACCTGCAATCCCTTTTCTTTTGCGGCGTGGTACGTCGCCAATGTTTGGGACTGGATGCCCTGGGACGCGTCCACGAGCAGCAACACTCCTTCGCATGCACTTAACGACCGGCTCACTTCGTAGCTGAAGTCGACGTGGCCTGCGTTGATGTGAGCATGTCCAACGTGGTGGTGGACAGCTACCTGGCGTGTCGACAAGGTTCAATAGATACCGCGTATTCGACGACTTATCTTCGTAGAGCATGGATGCTGTCTGAGCCTTGACCGTGATGCCTCGTTCCCGCTCGACTTGAAGGTTGTCCAAGTGTTGGGCGGACTCGCGTTCTTTGGACGTAATGTTCCCACTGAGTTCGAGCAACCGATCGGCAAGTGTCTACACGCACGCCAATAAGTCCATGTATCATTGCAGCAGTGTGCCGACAGATTTGCCGTGGTCGATGTGGGCCACGATGCTGAAGTTGCGCGTTTGCTCAACGGGGATTTGATCCAACTGCGATGCCAAGATCTTGCCCAACGTTTTCGGCGTCACTTCTACGTTTTAGCCAGAGACGATGACGTTATCTTCAAGGCGCAAGACATACCTTCAAGGGACGAGCTAAAGTTTCGAGCGCACGAGCACCGCAACAGCGTGCGCCGACTGTTGCCGCTGACCCACCGCAACATCGAGCACGCTCTTGAGTTGTTGGTGGGGCCAAAAAGTGTTTTGACCAATCACAGAGGTCAATAACTTGTATCGACCAATCATAGAAGAGATTCGGGGAATCCACCAATGGGAGCGCTGCATTGTTCGACTACCAGATCGACCATTCGAAGCAGACCAATGTGGCGCCTCCTCAAGCAGCAGCATCTTCCGCGCGGCCGGACGTCCGTCGCAGGCAACGTGCGCTGCATGAGTGCAACGAACAACGCTGGTGGTGGTATTCCTGGTGACTTTGTTGCGCACGTCAGGGAACTCGGCGTGAGTCTTCCGAACGGCAAAAAGTTGTTTGAAAATATGAACTTGGCGTTCCTGAATGGCGCGAAGATCGGGATCTTGGGCAGCAACGGCAGCGGTAAATCGACGCTGATGAAAGTGTTGGCGGGCGTGAACAAAGACTTTGACGGAGAAAGATGGACGAAACCTGGTCTTCGCATTGGATACCTCCCCCAGGAACCGCAGTTGGATCCGAACAAGACTGTGTTTGAAAACGTCATGGACGGCATCAAGGAGTCCACCGCGCTCCTCAAGCAATTCGACGACGTATTGTCCATGTCGCGCTCGAAGTCATCTTCACCGTGGTCCTTCGTCCATGTAGGTGTCGGCGGCGATGGGCGAACCAGATGCCGATTTCGACAAGCTGCTGGACGAACAAGCCAAGCTGCAAGAAAAGATCGAGCTGTTGGGGTGCTGGGGTGCGCATGCGCTTGTTTTCCTTCACTGCGAAACAACGAGTTCTTGCCGTTAGATTTGACGTACGAAGTTGAGCGAGCGATGGCTGCGTTGCGCGTGCCGCCTGGCGACTCTGACGTGACGGTCCTATCGGGTGGGTCGTGCGTGCCATACATGACGTCGTTCTGATGCACCTGTTGAAGGGGGCGAGCGGCGTCGTGTGGCGCTGTGCCGACTTGTGTTGGAGAAGCCCGATATATTGCTGCTGGATGAACCCACCAACCACTTGGACGCCGAGTCGGTGGGGTGGCTAGAATTGTACTTGAAAAGCTACAAGGGCACCGTGCTGTCCATTACGCACGACCGGTACTCGTTCATGGCCAAGAGGAGTGCTTACGAAGAAGTGGCATTAGGTACTTTTTGGACAACGTCGCGGGATGGATTCTCGAGCTCGAGCGCGGAAACAACTACGTGTACGAAGGCAATTACACGTATTTTTTGGAGCAGAAGCGCAGCCGCCTGAACATGGACAAGAAGCGCGAGGCGGTGCGGTCCAAGCAACTCGCGATGGAGTTGGAATGGGTGCAAACACACCAGGGCAACAAGAAGGGGTCCAAGGCGCGCCAGCGCCAGATCGAACAACTCAAGAACGACGGTACGCGGTTGCCATCGTGGTACGCCATGTTAGAATTTGTCGTGGTGGTGGTGTGTAGACAGCTTTCATCGACAGGAAGAGGGCCAGATCGTCATTCCTCGACCGACTCGGCTCGGCAACAAAGTGCTGTCTGTATCGAACTTGTCCAAAACGATCGATGGCAAGTGCCTCATCAAGAACCTGAGCTTTGAAATCGAACCCAAGAGCATCGTCGGCATTGTCGGACCCAACGGCGCTGGGAAGAGTACGCTCTTTAACATCCTTGCGGGCGACATGGAGCCAGATGCCGGCACCGTCACCTTCGGTACGTCGACCTCGTTGCTGCATGGCGTGATGCATTTTCGTGTAGGTCAAACTGTTCAGATGGGGTTTGTGACCCAATCGAGGAAGGAACTGAAGAGTCGCAACACCGTGTACGAAGAAATTTCTGGGGACAACGAGTTTGTCGAAGTCAATGGCGACCGCATCAACACCCGCGCCTACATTGCGTCCTTCAACCTCAAGGGCCAGATGCAAGAAAAACATGTACGTGTCCTTGTGCCACGGGCCGACGACTCGATCCTGACTTGTGCCTGAAAAAAGGTGGGCAAGTTGAGTGGTGGCGAGCGCAACCGTGTGCATTTGGCCAAGATGTTGCTGGGCGGCCACAACTTGATCTTGCTCGATGAACCGACCAACGATTTAGACGTCGACACGTTGCGGTACGTTCAGTGTGGTATGTCATGTCGACTTGCTTTTCGATGGCGGCGGTAGATCGCTCGAGATGGCGCTGGTCGACTTTGCCGGCGTGTCGATGGTGATCTCGCATGATCGCTGGTTTCTCGATCGCATTGCGACCCACATTTTGGCGTATGAAGGCGACGGCAACGCCACGTTCTTCGAAGGCAATTACACCGAGTACGAAGCAAGTAAAGCCAAGTAATCCATCAGTTCATCCACGTTATTCCTGCGTCGCTTTTTGTCAGTTCCCCTGGTACGTTTGCTTTTCAAACAGCGCTAGAGTGACGCCGCTGAGAAAGGCCGGAATCGAGTTGCAGATGGTCAAGTACGCCATGTTGCGCTGATCCAGTCCAGCGACGAACGGCGTCTCAAGCAGCTCCAACTCGCCGTTGTTGAACTGAAACTTGATCTCGTCGCCTTCATTTTCAGCGTAAATGCTTCGAAGCAGCAACTCGGGGTACTTGAGGTCGACCTTGTACCCCGTGCATTGGTACACAGCGTCGCGGTACTTGGCAATTTGTTCTCGGAACACTTCTTTTAGCCGCTGGTTCATCTTTTGCAAACCCTCGATGGTGTCGTGTGACGTCGACGCGCTTTTCATCGGCGTCGGAAGAATCGTTTTTGGACCAGGCGTTTGCACGTTCACATTTTGCACAATTTCCTTGAGCCGCTCGTTTTCCCTGCGTAGTTCGGCCATTTCGGCAGTCTACGTCGAAGAACATGAAGAGTAAGTGGGCAGAGCGAGGCAAGGGCATGTCAAACCTCTAGCTTTGATTTGGATGCGCTCATGGGGTTCTAAACACAACCGTGATTAGTGGGCATGGAAAGTCAGTTTGAAACATCACCGTAGAAAGTGGCAACACTTTGGTCGAGTCTTGGTTGACTGCGCCCTTGGCCAACCTGCGTTCAACGAGAGCTGCGTTTGCTTGCACCTGCTCCAGGTGCGCTTGAAGCTGTAGCGACGTCATCTTTTCTTGACGGAGGGCTTCCTCCAACTCGGTGACTCGACCTTTCGTTTTCGCCAGCAATGCGGGCGATGGCAGCGTTTGCTGAGTGACTTGGAGGGTCGCAATCGTCTCTTCGGCGTTCTTGAGGGACGTTTCCAGTTGTTGGACGAGCGCCAGTTGGTCGTCGGACCCGCCACCAGTGGCTTCAAAGGACTTGAGCAATGTAATCAAGTCGCTGTTTGTGTTTTGGAGGCGAGAGGCTGACCGCGCCGTCACGTTCATCTGCGTTGGATGTCACGTGGGTGGAGTGCATGGATTCGACGTACCTTTTCCATTCGATCAGCGTCGGTGGCTTCGAGTTGAGCAATAGTCGATTGCAACGTCAATTGCTCTTTCGTCATGGCGTCCACCGTACTTTGCAATGACTGGACTTGGCGCTCCAGTTGATGCTACCGCAATCTGTGACATCTTAAACACACGGCGTGACCCGCCTTACTCGCTCGTCGATCAGTGTTTCCAAATCATGCTGTTGGATCGCAAATAACTGGCATATGGCTTTCGCGGGGTGTTCAGCCGCGAGCTTTTCCGAGATGCCTTCTGCACACCAGAACGAATGAAATGCCATCTACCGGGCTGCCGTGTCAAGGATGAGCTTACTTTTGGGGTCAGCAAACACGGGCTCAAACACAGCCTTCCATTGTTTTTGTTCTTCGACTAAATCGTCATGCACCGCCTAGCACGTGACTTCTTCAGATGAAAATGCACCAACACGTGTATCGTACTCGAATGGCAAACGCCTCTTGAAGTTGTTGCTCCGACAGTTCTTGCGCACGGTATAAACTCGCAACCTTCTCTTCCAATGCAGCATGGCTCTTGAGTTGGTGTCGCAAATGGCGAAGCTGAGATATCACTCAGTTGATGAGGATTCCAACACCATGCCAACAACCAACCTCTTCAAGATGTTTTCCTTCTGCGCGCTCCAGCTCATCGAGACGCCGGCGCAACTCACGAATGTCATTGGCTTCCTTGATCGTCTCGTCGGCCGCTTTCAGCCTTTCCATCGCATTCTACACTTTGAGTTATTCTCAAAACGTCAAAAGGCGTCCCTGCCGTAGCGAGAATCGTCTTTTCTGCAAGTTGTTCGCGAAGGAGACGGACCTCCGATTGCACCACCTACGTCGGTTTGTCAGAAACCAAGGCACAAGTGTGTCCATACCGACGATCGCAACGATGATGGCTCGGCTTGCGCTGCCACGAGGGCTAATTTCTCCTCGAGGGACGAGATCTTCTGCTGTGCTTCGATCTCCGCACGCTTGAATGCTTCCTCCTTTGACCGAAGGTGATCTTGCAACTCTTCGACATGATCGTCCTTGTTCTGCAATGCAGCATCGAATTCGAGGCGAAGGGAGTCTTGGGCTTGTCGCAGTTCAAAGAGTTCAGTCTTCGCTCGGCGATAATTTGCTTGAGTCTCGCTTTCTTCGGTCATCGTAAGCTTGAGGCGCCGTTTGATCTTCTCCAGTTCGGCATCCTTGTCTGCCAACTCCATTTCATGCTTGTGGCGCATGCGCGCTTCGAGAAGTCGAGCCGCTTCCAGCTCACGTCGCAGGGTTTCAACCCGATTCAGTGCTGCACTCTCCATTTCAGTTCGTTGACGCTTCGCTCCTGAAATCCCTGGCAAGTTCGACCCTGGAAGCACACTCTTCGAGGCTCCAGACGCAGCGTTCGTTGTGAGGTCGTTCGGACCACCTGAACATGTCTCGCCGGGGTTTCGAGCAGACCTCATGGAGGGATTTGGCCCTTCGATTGGATGATGATTGACCACATCGTCACTCGAGTCGCGTCCACGTTTGAGATCGCGGGATTCGTCGCTCCATTCTGCTGTCATAGGGATTCCTTCGTCATGGCCCGTTTCAGAAGCACTTCCGAGGGTGATAGAGCTAGTTTCGAGCTGGTGCACTGATGCATTCGCATGCGGAATCGGCGACAACTCCCGCGTACTTTCCATCAAGGTTTGATACCCGTTGCCCGTCCTATCCATCAACCTGCAGCGAATTCAAATTTCAGTTTGACCATTTCAACATAGTGTCAAAAATTAATTCTTGCGTATATTTCAATTTTTCCAAGATCATTTCAAGAAATCAGTATCACTTTTGAATTTCATTCCGAGACAATTTTCGATTATATATTGAAACAACTACACGACATTTTTGCTGAATCCGATGTAAAGAGTAACGTTTCAACATATATTTTCGACGACGGCTATCGCAAGCC
>NW_008580157.1:933476-954030 GCF_000520115.1 Aphanomyces invadans
GTGAGGTCAGCCTTTTGCGTGCCGAGCTTGCACGTCACCTGGACGTTCAGCGTGCGAGCAGTACCAGGGCACGGGTCTTCCCCGAAGATCCTATCCAGCCACTCTCGTCAGAAAGAACGGCCAACGATTGCGCTCAGTCGCCTAGACACGTACGTCGGGCGAGCGGGGACGCTGCACTTCTGCGATCCTTGGCACAACGCGTTGATGGCGTCAGGCACACCCTTGAAGGCGCACGTGCCGCTGCCGTACGTCGACCCGTTGTCGGTGTCGATAATGTAGCCGTCGGCGCACGAGACGGTGGCGGTTCCGGTGTCGCCGGCCGAAGACCACGTGGGGTACTTCGCCTTCTGGGTGCACTCGGCAGTGATCGTCAAGCGTTTGTAGGTGCCAACGCACGGGTCACCGAACCAGCTACAAAGGAGCAAGAGCCATGTCATTCATCTCGTGGAGCCGGGTCGACTGTACCCGTTGGAGGCGGCGACGCTGCACGTGTCCTTGCCCAAGCACGTGCGTTCGACGACGCCTTGCGAGCCTCCAGCGTAGCACCACCCGTAGCGAGCACTGAGGCCCGTGTTGTCGGGCAACCCGTAGGAGGCAAAGATGACGCGGGAGATTTCCCACTGGGCGTTTTGGCAGCCGAGGTTGGCCCACCCGTTTTCGCCGACGCTCGTCGTGATGAGGGTGGCGCCAGGGGAGAGGTAGAGCGCAGGTGTGGGGGGGGCGGTGGGGGCAGGGGGCGACGGAGGAGATCCCATTGTTTTGTTTGGCGGTGCTACTGGAGGATGTAGAGGATGAACCGCAAAATGCAGAATGGCCGAGTAGGGGGCATCCTTGCAGGATACGTTGTATTTGGTTTCGCTACGCTGAAACGGTCGCAACCTTTCGAGGAAGCTCCAACTATGAACTTTGTGTGGCTCAACCAATGCTCAGCGTAACCTTTAGCTGGAAGATACGACTGACGCAGCGTCAGTATGCGATGGCTCTATTTTTCGACCCAGGGATCGAACCGTCGCACCAAAACTTTTACCAAATCTTCAGGTCTCTCGCGCCTTAATAGACACCAGGATGGACCTCATGTCAGCGAACGATCTGGCGCGCATCTCGGCATCTCGGGCCATGTCCGGGGCTGCCAAGCCAGTCGCAAGACCTCCACCATCCACGGATGCACCTATGGCCAGCCCATCACCTTGAAGTTGAGGGTGCCTGTGGGTGCCATCAACTTACTACACCGGACGGATTGGCGTTTAATACCCGACACGATGGAGTGTACATACTTCAAATTATACTCAAGAGAATGCATATCGGGTTTTTGTGAATTTACCCGATATTTCAATGTACTTTCGTGGGGCCAGGATATCCGGATCGCATTCGGATCTGCCGATGGAAACGCCCTTTGCCCTTCAGTTTGTCAGATTCCAAGCGACGAACATGTTTGCACGCCGCTCGACGCAGCACCTCCGCCTCGGCGGGATCCGCCACCAGAGCGCATTGACGTTTTCCAAGTACCCCTTTCTTAAGGAACTTGGGTTGAGCGAAACCAACGATGGTGTGTTTGATGGCAAGTGGTTTGGAAACGGCCCTGTGTTCACGTCCGTCAATCCTGCGACGAATGAACCCATCGCGAAGATTCGAACGGGGACCAAGGACGACTATGAGCGTGTTGTGAAGAGCATGGACGCTGCGAAGAAGGAGTGGGCTGAAGTCCCTGCGCCTATTCGTGGTGAAGTGGTTCGTCGAATTGGTGACGCCCTCCGTGTCAAGCAAAAGGCCCTCGGCCATCTCATTGCGTTGGAAATGGGCAAGATCGCCGTCGAAGGTGTCGGTGAAGTGCAAGAAGCCGTGGACATTTGCGATTTCGCCGTGGGTCTGTCGCGCTGCTTGAACGGTACGCTCTCCATCCGTCGACCGAATTGTCATGTTGCTGTCGTCCAGGCACGATCATCCCTTCTGAACGCCCTGGACACTTCATGATGGAGCGCTACAACCCCCTCAAGGGTCACGTTGGCATTATCACGGCCTTTAACTTTCCCTGCGCCGTCATGTTCTGGAACGGCGCGTTGAGCATGGTCGCCGGCAACACCCAGCTTTGGAAACCGTCCGACTCGCTTTGCTTGACGGCGATTGCATGCAACAAAGTTATCTCGGACGTGCTCTCTGCCAATGGGTACAACCCTGCCATTGCGTCCGTCATTTGCGGCAGGTAACTTGTCCCTCGTCGTCATGGCCCAAATTGCTAACAAGTTTATCAGTGGCGCGGAAGTCGGTGAGCCCATGATCCAGGACAAGCGCATGGAACTCATTTCGTTCACTGGGTCGACTCATGTCGGTACGACCCGTTCCTTCCTTCCGCATCAGCATGTTTGGCCGAGCTTGCGTGAAGGGTCGTTGTCTGGTTGCTTATGGACTCCTTCCTTGTGTTGATGCTAGGTCGTCATGTGAACCAGGTGGTTGCGAACCGCTTTGGCAAGACGATTCTCGAACTCGGCGGGAACAACGCGATGATCATCGACGCCGATGCGGACTTGGACATGGCGTTGCGCGCGACGCTGTTTTCCGCCGTTGGTACGGCCGGTCAGCGCTGCACGACGCTTCGCCGTCTCTACTTGCACGAAGACATTTACGAGTCGTTCTTGGCCAAGTTAATGACGGCGTACGATCAGATCAAGATTGGCGACCCGTTGGATCCCATGACCCTCTGCGGGCCTTTGCACAACCAGGCGGCTGTCGACAACTACGCGAACGGCATCAAAACCATCCTCGAGCAAAACGGCAAGGTACGGCAGCCACAATACGCCGGACGGCGCATGAAGAGGCTGCGTGTAGGTGTTGCGCGGTGGGAAAGTCCTCCCTGGCCCGGGCAACTTTGTGGAGCCTACGTTGGTGGCCATCGACCATGACGCCCCAATCGTCCAAGTACGTCGCTTTGAGGTATGCCGTAGAAGCGTGAGACTTATGGTGCTTTATGCAGACGGAAATCTTTGCCCCGATCACGTATGTGATGAAGTTTTCCAACTTGGACGAAGCAATTGAAAAGAACAACGACGTGCCCCAAGGCTTGAGCTCGTCCTTGTTCACGCAGAACCAGGCCGCGATCTTCAAGTGGACCGGCCCGGCTGGGTCGGACTGCGGTATTGTGAACGTCAACATCGGACCGAGCGGCGCCGAAATCGGTGGAGCGTTTGGTGGCGAAAAGGAAACGGGTGGTGGGCGTGAATCTGGCAGCGACGCGTGGAAGCAGTACATGCGCCGATCGACGTGCACGATCAACCACAGCAAGAACTTGCCGCTCGCTCAAGGTATCAACTTCGGTTAATGCACCGTAACGTAGACCATCATCTCAACCAAATCTCCAAGCTCGCCTTGCATCGATCTATCTAGACAGACACGGAAGTGGAACACAATGGCAAGCCGCGCTGGCGCCGCCGTGTGTCGCACCTGCTATGCGACGTTATGCGACGAGTCATCCGGATAAAGTTGGAGTATCCTGAGGGGGTGCTTCAAAAGTGCACTCACAACGAATGTACGCCGTCTCGCACATTACGAGTGGGCGTGTATGAAAGCTCTCGAATGTACTCAATGTACCTGCCGTACAACCAAGTACGTACGATACACGTCCCACCACACATACACATTTGAAAAAGTCAAGTTCATGGCGCAGTTCCGCCGATTCAGTAGCAAGGCCAACACACTGACGCGCCGCCTCGCGAACGAGATCAGCGACATCAAAGCTGCTGGCACGTACAAGAACGAGCGAGTGATTACGTCGCCCCAAGGCGCGCTGATCAAGGTCGCGAACAACGGGGTGCTCAACTTTTGCGCCAACAACTACCTCGGTCTTTCCAACCACCCCGAAGTTGTGGCGGCGGCAAAGAAGGCCCTGGACACGCACGGGTTTGGTCTGAGCTCCGTGCGCTTCATTTGTGGTACCCAAGACATCCACAAGAAGCTCGAGCGCGCCATCGCCGATTTCCACGGCACGGACGACGCGATCCTGTACCCGTCGTGCTTTGACGCGAACGCAGGTCTGTTTGAAGCTATTTTGAACAACGAAGACGCAATCATTACGGACGAACTCAACCACGCATCCATCATCGACGGCATTCGGTTGTGCAAGGCCGAGCGCCACCGCTTCAAGCATATGGACATTGCCGATCTTGAAGACAAGCTGAAGGCGACGCAGCACTGCCGCACCCGCCTCATCGCGACCGATGGTGCGTTCAGCATGGACGGGGACATTGCACCTCTGGATGTGATCTGTGACTTGGCCGACAAGTACGACGCCCAAGTGTTTATCGACGAATGCCACACGACCGGCTTCTTTGGCAAGACGGGCCGCGGCACGGACGAGTACTTTGGCGTGCAAGGTCGCATTGACGTACGTTCGGTCGTGCGCTGGGGCAGCATGCAATTTATGCCGAGCTTGTTTGGTGTAGATAATCAACTCAACGCTGGGCAAGGCGTTGGGCGGTGGCACTGGTACGTGCTCATGTAATCGTTGTGGGCTGATGATTGGGCCAGGTGGGTACACGACGGGGCGCCAAGAAGTGGTCGACATGCTGCGTCAGAAGGCGCGCCCGTATCTGTTTTCCAACTCGGTGTCGCCCGTCGTCGTCGGCGCGTCGCTCAAGGTGTTTGAACTGCTCAACTCGAGCTCGGAATACGTCGACAAGATCTTGGCCAACACGCATCGCTTCCGCGACCGCATGGCCGAAGCTGGATTCACGCTCACGGGGGCCCGGTAATATGCTCCGTTTGACGCTGTCTCGAGCATCATTACATTTGCTAGCGACCATGCCATCATCGCTGTCATGATCGGTGACGCGCGGTTGGCGTCCAAGTTGGCTGACGACATGCTCCAAAAGGGAATTTACGTCATTGGGTTTAGCTACCCCGTACGTCGTTTACCTCGCTATGATCTGGATTCATCTGATGGGGGGGTGGAGCAGGTGGTGCCCCAAGGCAAGGCCCGCATCCGCGTCCAAATGTCGGCTGCGCATTCCCTTGAAGATGTCGACAAGTGCGTCGAAGCTTTCATTGCGTGTGGCAAGGCCAACAAGATCATTTAACGTGGGCACGGACATCGGTCCACACGGTGTTTCACTCCAAACAACTCGACACCAAACAACTCGGCACAACTTGCTATCGATCAACTCGGTGGGTCTGTCTAGCTCAGCTCAAAGCTTTCTGTGTTTTGCATCGCAAACGTTATTTTGTCGGCGAGGATACCGAGCGACTCGTACTCCGGTAGCACGAGTTGGTTGAAGCACGTGTGGGATCTGGGGAGGGCTGTCGGTTCGAGGTCCGATTTGGTGATCGTCAGCGGCGGATCGAACCCGTCCAGGGGAATCGATGGGCTGCCTGTGGCAAATTTGAGAAACTGCTGGCGCTTTGGGTTGTCCCATGTGCGCAGGGCCTGCCATAGCCACAGAATCACTTGGGCATTGGCGTCGTAGCCGCCTTGAAACTGCACGTTCGACCGCATCATGTCGACGTCAATCAAGGGGTTGCCGTTCAGGAGAAGGTCCAGTTCCCCTGTCAAACACTGTTATAAAGCATCCTCCGAGAGTCTGCCCGGGAGGAGAACGCACGCCATTCAAACGCATGGAGCAACGACGCCGGCAAGAGCATGTGGAGGCCATTGAGTAGTGCATCCAGCTGTGGTCGCACGGCGAACTCGGTCCGCCACTGCATCATGAGCGCCACATACTCCTTCTTGTTGGCCTCGGTCACTTCGACGTTCCGCCCGTTCTCCTTTAAGTCAACTACACGATTTTCACCGCTGTGCGACGTCCAGTTGAAGCTGCATACCAATGACGTTGTTGGCACGAGTGACTGAAAACGTCTCGTAGAGCACATCCGTCACGTCATTGTCTTCGATCCACTTGAGCGACTTGTAAAACTGAGGGTCCATCGCGACCAAGTCTTCCGTCGTGATCGAAAGACCCACCAAATGCTTGTACAGCACAGGCGCCAGGGGCAGTTGCACCACTTGGCGGTCGAAGATTGCTTTGCCCAAAAATTTGCCTTTTAATACGGTGCTTCAGACCGACCGCGCGAAGAGGAATCGCGTACCGAGGAAGCGAAACAGCTTCAAGTGGTCGGCCGAGTCAGCATCTGGGTGGATTTCGAGCAGACCCTTGTCTACCCATCGTGAGTTCCCCGACAGAGGACTCTCATGCGAAATATACCAAGTGGTCGAAAGAGCCCGCGGGAAGGATGGGCAGCCTGCTGGGACACTTGGAGGTACCAATCCTACCATATCGGTTCGCGTGAGGTGCGTGATTCACGTTGATGTGGCGAAGTTGAGCCTGCCTTGGTGAGACCGCCCGAATCAATGCCGCCTTCGCCTTCAAACGTCACGCGGGGTTTTAGCTGAAGCTCCTTCTTTGATGCTCGATGAAACCTCGCGACAGTGTCCATGAACATAGTGGATCGGGCAAGGGAAACTTCAAAAGGCACGGTCGACGACGGCACGGATGCTCGCAACTCGCGGTGAAAATGGAATCGTTTCTTCCGAAAGATCATCTCGGGCGACTCGTCGGCCGCGTCGGCGCCACCCTTTTGGCGCAATGCTAGCACCTCTGGTGGGATGTCGTAGGTTCGTTGGCATGTAAACTGCGCAAACCGCGACATGATCGAGCTCACTCAATGACTGCGAATATAAGGGAGATCGCTACCTTGTTGAAGAAAAACACTTTCTCTTGCTTGCCGTCCCAGCACTCAACCCACCTGGTCGTCATGTCATTCGAGACGTGGCTGGCGTACCCTGCTTCTCGTACCTGTCGGTGGATCCATCCGAAGGCAGCTCCTGGACTTCTGGCCGGGCAAACTCCTTCGTGCGCACTGGCTTGGACTCGACCCAGACGGTGTCGCCCACCGCATTCACGGCCTTTAGTCGAAATATGTATACGAATTTTGGTGCAAGGCCGGGGACCACATATCCTGCAGACGACCCGTCAAAATCACGATGGAAGCACTCGCCAAACCTACCGCAGTCGCGACCAGCGTACACCTGCACAAACGTGGCGTTCTCGTCCACGACAGCTTTCATCTCAAGATGATACGACATGATCGGCGCCCCATTGTCTGGGGCAGCTGACCACCCGACGTGGATGAACGTGTTGGAGATGATGGCGGCGAATGGCGGTGTCGGTTTGTCTGGGGCGCCGGCCAGTGTTGTGAATGGACCGCTTACTGCACTAAAGTCGCTCCATCCCTTCAACTAACGTGATACGACCATGAGAACGAACGTCGCAGTACCGCCGGGTTGTGGCACTTGGCGCGAAACACAAAGGCCGTGTGGCAATCTAAGTTGTCCAGCGTCGTGTTGGACGGCATGAGCGAGTTGACGAGAACGAGCCATGGTTTGTGGGATGTCAGGTCTTTCCAGTGCTTATACTGCACTTCAAACCGGTCAACGATAGATCCTGGCGATTCCTTCCATTGGACCTGCGAGCCATGCAATATCAATATGGCATGGAAAGCCGCATTGAACCTTGAGGCTGCAACCGGTGGCCGCGAGAAAAGACACGGGATCTGGAGGCTGTGGCGGTACTTTTGCTGTGGCGAGCGCGACGAGGTCCGACGACTTGAGCCTCCGCTGTCCGCCGTTGCGGTCTGTCACATGGGCGTTTCTATGGGACACGGGGATAGTAAGGGTGCAACCTCAGATGAGTGCGGTCAACCCCGTGCTGTCGACGGCAACGACGAGGGGGTAGCTCACGGTCGTGTCGAGGGGCACGTTTTGCTGCTTGAGCACAAGCTCGTCCAGCGTGATCCATAAATACGTGTGCATTTTTCGCTTCTCTTTCGCGGGTGGGGCGTCCGCCATCGCGACCGAGTCCAATCGCTGGATCTTGATGCTGACGGGGGCGTATGGGAAGAGGTTCTCGACCACATACGTCTACGCGACGCATCGTCTGTGAACTAAACAGGTCCGTTTGGAGGATGGGGACAATCCGATTGTCGTACCACAACCTGCTTGTTCTGTTCCTGAAGCTCTTTGACGCTACATGCGCAGGTCATTCCACCATGGACGACAAGGACGTCGTACCGTCGCTCTTCTTCGTCCAGATCGAACTCGCTCTCTTCCGAGCCAGCAACAACGTGCACCCGTTCCACCACCCTCCGCTTCCCGGCCGATGCGATCGCGCCCATTCTTGGTAACCGAAAATGCCATCACAAGATTTGCTCCCGTGCGACTGGCTCGTCGTCGTACGACCACATATTTCATTACCACAGCACACTTTTTAATACAATTCCTTGCAATCTGCAGGTATTTTGCATGTATTTATTTAAAATGGTTTAAGACGCATTGTCCAGCACTGCGTCAGCTTTGCAACAATTTATTTGTATAAAATAAGACAAGGTCAACCGTCCTGTCATCCCTCCTGCCACTGAAACGGCGCGTGCTGGCCGGACACTTCGCCTTCGTTCGGCCCCATATTTGAACATGCCGCCCGCCGAGACGGCCGGAGCGGAGCGCCAGTCCATGCATGGCCTGCGACGAACAAAGTCGTCCTATCAACCGTCCAAGAGTCTGACGAAGCAAGACATTCAACACCTCTTTCCATCGACCGAGGAGCCAGCACCACCGACCACAAGGCGGACGTCGGAGGAACGCCGACAACTTGTCTTCGACCGTGAGGTGGAAAAACAATGGATGGCAAAGGAGCTCGTTCGACGCAAGTCAGCACCGTGTATGCGCCATCGTCATTCGTTGAGCGAGCAACGAGCAGTCGACAGGCAAGCAGCCCCCATACCAGTGGACGCGGCCGACATTCAACCGTCCAAGCGGGACGGAAAGAGTGATCGGTGGGGCAAAGCATTCCATTTTCACGATGGCGAACTGATCGACGTGAAGATGTCCACGCGGCAACACGCGCTCATTCCACTCGAGTGGGCGCGCGAGCTTCCACCGCGCGCCGCATCCGATCGGCATAGTTTCCACGGCCCCGATTCCTCGGTATGGGTAGACATTCTCGAGCGTCATTCGCTTCCTTGCAATGTAAAGTTATAACGTAAACGCTGCAAAGATTCGACTGCATTAATCGGCAAGAACGTGTGGCGGGTATACCCAGAACATGACACCACGCGCCACTGGGAAAAACAAGCTGTATCCGATGAAAGTGCCGACCACGACGTCGGAGACGAAGTGCCGCCCGAGCGCGAGGCGACCGAACGAATTGATCGCGGCCCACGTCCACGCGACTGTGAGGCACATGGATGTGGACGTCCTGGAAGTGAGTCCAGCCGTCGCGAGGGACAGCAGGTCAGGTTCATCTATGACTCGTTGTCAGTTTGAGGACGCGTCCCTCGTCAATGGGTGAGTACACTGCAGGAGGGTAGAGAAGAGCGCAACCAAGGCACCAGCGCGGGTAGCGTGGCCAGAAGGAAATGAATACTTGTCCGGGCCGGGAAAGCGCATGTCATCATTGTGGAAGTGAGGGCGTTTCCGCTTGACCATGCCTTTCATGGCAAAATTCAAGAGCAAGTCGACCTACACGGACAGACCTGTAGCTCTACACGCGAGCGAGATGGGACACTCACAAGTAGGACGACGTATAAGTACGTGAGGAGGTAAGATTGCTCGCGGTTGAGGCGAGGGAAGTACTCCAGGTACCATGCCGCGGCCCCAATCGGCAGCAAAATGGGAAAATATCTGCAACATCAAATGGGTTCGAGAAACCTTGGGCGGTCGAACGTACAGGATGCCGTCTCCAGGAAGACAGATGAGCTCCCACATTACCTTGGAGAGTTGAGACTGGCCGGCGATTCCATGAATGAACGCGACCATCTCAAAGTCTGCGCCGCGATTGAATCGGTGCATTTTCGCCGCCACTGCAATTCCAGTGACGTGTCTGGATAAAATTTGTCTATCCGGACAGACGGCAGGGGACCGGCGAGACGGCGATGGAACGATGCGACACTTCCGAAGCTCGCGAAATTTTGTGGGATGAACATCGCCCGTGATCGAATGCAACCGCATGGGAGTGTCTCCGATGCATTTCGACTATGTGCAAGTGGGGGCCCAAGCACTACTGACGGCCTTTGAACACCGTAGCTAGCAGTCTTGATGCCGCATACACTCTATCTCGTAGCCGCCAACGTAGTAGCTCTTCTCGGAGACCCTGGCAGCAGCGGCGTTCGGCACCTGCTTGGTGCACTCCATCACGACGACAAACGTTTTGGCACCTGTTGTTGGTGAGCCAAACGTGCTACATGGATGCTAAGCGTCACACATGGTACGGCCGTGAATCACGAGCGAATCCGACGAAGGGATCGCGTTGTTGTTCAAGCCTTGGATTGGGAAGAGGATGTGTGCGCGATGCCATACTTGGCTTGGAGACTTTGCCTAATGGGCTGGGCGTACGATGCGAACAAGACTCTCGTGATGCGGAAAGGTTCGTCCGGGCACTCCGACGACAGCCTCGCATCACGCGATCTCTGTTGCATGGACATCTCCTGGCGTGAAGGCTAAGCGCGCAGTAGGTTGGGCAGTTGGTACTGGGGTTCGAGCAGGGATCCCATCTCAACAATGATTTGTGCGAACATTTGCCAGTGAACGGCCAGAGGGTTCGAGGTACAAGATTGAATGAATGCATTTTACCACGATGTCACTTCAACGGTCACTGGCAAAAGTTCCGGGGCCATCCATCGGCCCGCTGTTGCTCCGCAAGTCGACCGCATCCGATGGCTCCTGACGAGCGTTCGACTCCATCGAGGATTCCCTTGCCATCCTTTGTCGATTTCGACGGACGTGATGGCCAGGCAGCACCGATATACATGGTCGGTTTCATTGCACGTTTCACGTGAAACGTCTTGACGCGAAGGCATGGGTCTCCGCTGGTGCGACCGCCGCCTGACAGCACTCCACTTTCATGACTCACGGGACATGTGGGCCGCGCGGAAAACCTGTTGGTCGACTGTGCAGTTGATGCAGGTCGTGGCCCCCCGCCACTGCTTTCACCACTCAATGATGTGCAGGTCGTAACTAAGTCGTCGAAGATTCTTGCCAAATTGAATGATGCGTCGTGCTCAACCCCACTCGCGCTGGTTCACCTGCAGCGCGTAAACCGACAGTTCTTGGTCTCGCCATGCATGGAGTAGGCTCACCGGATGCCCCACTCATCTCATGATGGATGCGTAGAGATTCGCAAGCCCTGGCGCGCCGATTGCATGCTGCTCACCCCACAGCGTTGAATGTGATGCTCCGAATCGTGGTGGAGGTGCGTTGTTGCATGGATGATATCGGATCGTGAGGGGGGGACAAGTAGGGGGACATGGTGTCATTTGTGGCCATCCAGAGTATGCTTCACTGGAGCTATTGCCAAGACGCTTGCAAGACCATGGTTGCTATGGGCGTCATCGAGACGTTGTTGTCCATGCTGCCCATGGCGGCGCCTTGCTTCAAGTTCTGTTCTGTCGATCTTTTAGTTCGCCTCGTGGAGCACGATCGATCCGCGCTTCCCCGCCTCCTTCGACCACGACTTGTGCGGGCATTGCTTCAGCTACTCCAAGACAAAAGCAATAGCAAAAGAACACTCCATGGACTGCTGCATGTTCTGGAGGTCGTGATAACCCACCCCAAGGCCAACGTCCTGTTGAAAACTAGGTGGTGGCTCAGAATTTGCCGACGTCTGACGCACCCACCATAGCTCGGAGCTCGTGTGCACCACCCTCGACACCGTCCTGCCCCAGCTTGATGACGATGAAAAGGAATCGATCCGTCGTGCCATGAAACAAATGGGTTCGATTCGACCGAGTTACGCAGGGGCGGCGGCCTTGCCAGACGGCGATAGACGCCGGCGCGACGACGTGTTGATGGCATGACGTGCCATGTAACGATACTCGTCCAAGATCGATGCAAACTCATGACGTAGCAGTCGGTCCTTCTTGGTCTAACAAGAGCATGGTCGATTTGACTCCCGGACGCGGTTCAGCCTTGTACCTTGAGGGTGGATTGCTGTTTGTTATAGAATGCTTCAACAGCATAGAGGTCGACGGCGGAAGGGCGTTTGGATTCGACTTGAAATTCGCTTGGCACAGCAACGATGACCGGCTTCGGGCGACTCAATGTCGCCAACCGTGGCTCAAGCTCTGCAAGACTCTTTTGTCGGGGCGGTTTTGCAGCCGTGGTCGCGTCCCCGGCAAGCACGTGCTGAAGCTTTGAGCTGCGCCGTTCCTTCGCTCTGTGCAGCCTTGCCTCTAATGTCCTAAAGCATTGCGACTACTCACGCATTCCGATCGCTCCTTCGATCTAATACCTGGCAGATGCGCACAGGTGCCTCGAGTTCTTGTCTAGTTGTGGTGTAAACCTGCATTCAGGGTCTGGAACGCTGGGTTCCTCGAGGTGGTGCTTCGACAGGCTTGAGATCATGTAGAAAGGTGGCAGCGCAAGGTTACCTGGCGTGTCTCTTCGTAATGCGCTTGCCGCTTCAAGAACGCTTGAATGTCATCGCGATCGACGACTTTTGTCGGGCGGCGCTGCCGATTGCGCTCCATGCTGAGGACCTATCCATCACAACAGACGAATACGAGTGAGTTAGTTTGTCAGGAAACGAGCAAGTGTACCCTGCGCTTGTCTTCTTGCCGAGTAAAATCGTTGTGCAAACGTACGTAAACGTCCTTTTCGTCGTGGTGGATGGGAAATGGATTGATACGAGGCACGAATGCGTGATCCCTGGACAAGTTGATGCAGAGGACACCGAGGACCACTTCTTACCGCGAAGTCCGTTGAGAGGTCGTTGGAGGGCATTGGTACCTCGACGTGATCCACGGCTCGATTTTTGCAACTCGTCGAGGTCGAAATGTGCATTCTCGCAAGTCATCTGGACTAGCTTCATGCGTAGGCGTCGAGTGCATTTCATCTTTGTGCCACTGGCGCGAGAGACGCTCCGCGGCAGCGGCAATCTGTCTTTTCGACAATCGTTGAGTGAATCGTGGGTCAAGATATGATGCGCTGATTTTCTCGTGCGCAACCTTTTCCTGCTTGAGGCGTGCACGTTGTCCCCATTGTAGCAACCGTTCTGATGCACCTTGTGCGGCTTGGACTGATATGGTTGTCCTATACGACGATATCACCGATCGATACCAGTTCCGAGAGCGCAAGGGACGAACTTGCGGTGAGCGGAGTCGGTATCGCCACATCGAGTGGGCATGGCTCGAGATTGTCGCGTCACCGCCAAAGGGATGTGACTCTTCAAAGAAGATGCGGCGAGATTAGATGTCATCAGGACGAATCAGCGTGCTCCATTTCAAATAAAGGCATGGATTTTACCCAATCAGAGAACACCCTGCTTCCCGAGGACAACAACAGAAACACTATTACGACATACTGACAGCTTCCTCATATTTCCCGCGTGGTCGCTAGATGGAGTACCCGTTGGAGGGGTTGGCGGCTCGCTTGGCGGATCGGCGGCTGTTGCCCGACTCGTTCTGGTCAAAGTTTTCGTTCGAGTCCTTGTCGTCTTCGTCGTCGTCGCCAGTGTTCGCCTTGCGCTTTTGGCGAGCGAGGACGCGGGACGATCCGACTTCAAACGATGAAGACATGCCCGACCCAATGCAGACAAAGCACCGACGGTCCCCCGAAAGCACAGGCACAAACGCTTCAAATTGAACGTAGTAGCGCACGTTGCGGCGCTTGCACTTGCCATGGACCATGTCGTCCGTGTATTTCCACACCTTGGGCTTGAACTCGTAGCACGTGATGCTCTGGTTCGGATTGATAAAGTCAGGAAGTCGCTCCCCTTGGATCCATTGCTCCTTCATCGTGTCCATCACGTCGGGCTCGACAACGCGACCGATCATGCATTCGCGGATCACGGCTTCGTCAAACGGCACGGGAATGTTCTCCAAAGAGTGGACACGACCCAAGAGCAGGATGTCGTCGAAGGTCGCGTTGGAATTGAGGGTGACTTCGGCAATTAAGCTGCCGCGGCACTTGCCCCACATGAAGTCATGTTGTTTCAAGTCTTCAATCTTGATTTGGCTGTAATCGCCAAACACTTTGCATGACGGGAAGCATTGGAGGTTGCGGCGACCATTGCGCCAGTACTTGTTCTTCAACGACGTTTTCACCTTGATCACGGCTTCCTGGGGAGACTGCGCCGACGCCAACGACGCAGACATGTGCGCAGACGTCGGCAATGGGGCGTGGGTCGAGTGGTGGGGTGGACGAGTGTCCATATAGTCGTTGTGATATACTGGGGGCATATCCTTCTTCGTGGGAAGGATCGAAGACACGCTGCTTCCAGAGTGATGCGACTCCATCAAAGTCGAGTAAGTTGAATGCTGCGAGGTCGAAGGGCCGCTCGTCGAGTACGCAGGGGACGACTGATGGTACATGGGCATGCTATTGCCGTGATTGCCCATGTTGGAATGCAAGTCTGGCATTGAGTAGTGCGAAGTTGAAGCGAGGCGCCCCACGGAAGCGTCGTGGTCGTTGGGGTGCGAGGCATGTTGAGACATAAAGTGATACGAGTCCTTGGTCGTCGGTCGGTCATTCATGGGCAGATTGTGTTGCTCGCGGCGGGTATCGTACTGGTGGTGGGGAACCGAAGCGGCCGCGTCGTTGTATGAGTCCTGGTATTGTTGCGAGTGCTGGTGCTGCATGCCAGAGAGCAGACTGCCATACCGCATCGGATGTTGCTGCTGCGGATGTTGGGGCGCGTGATGGAGAGGTTTCTCGTTGACGGATGGCGGAGCAAGCGAGCGAACATTGCCACTGTTGTTGTTTCGTCCGTACCGGTCGTCAAATGTAGCTTCCATGACATCGTAATTGAATGGCAGCGGGTCCGCGACAAAGTCGTCGCCGCCGTGGTGACCACTGTGATGTTGGGACGGCGGGTTTGGCATGTGGTGTTGGTGGTGGTTGTTGTGGTGCGTGGGCATGTGTTGTCCGTGTTGCGGTTTGTTCATGACGTTGCTGTTGTGCGGCGACGTTTGCCGTTGGTGCACGGGTCCGGCGGCATGATGCGAGTTCGGCCCGCTTCCCGAATTGTGCGAAGACGACATAGACGAGAGCGCTGGGTTCGACGCCGACGACGTTGGCTGCGTGTACTGCTGCGAGTAGAGGTGCTGGAGGGTCAAACCTGTGGTCATAGCAAGAGATGGACTCGTTCGGGCCGTGGGACGTCGTCCAACTCCCCGCCGTCCAAAAGCCAAAATGAGGATTCTCAGCCACCATGCCACTCCACCGAATCCAACGGTGGGGTCGGCTGTATACAAATCCCAAGATATTTCAGCCGTTCCAGGGGGCGGCGAGAGTGGGAGGCGCATATTTTTTTTCTCGCGCGGGTTTTTTATTCGTCGCCCTGCCAAAAGCTGGTTCGACCGTACCCAACGCATGATTGAAAAAAGTAGCCATCGCCGCGCCTCATATTTTTTTACAACACACAGTTGGATCAGATATTTTCCTCTCCCGTTGCAGCCGCCATGCTCGCGTATACTGAAACCAAGTGTACAATAAACGGGGCGACGACGGTGGCACGGGATGCCGTGCGTGGTGCCGACCGACGACCGCATGCGTCGTGCGAGAGGAGACATGCCGTCCAACGAGGGAATGGCCAACTGGTTGGGACACTGCCGCCGATGGCTTGAGCCGTCTTGGGGTCGGCAACGCAGCCCATCCATTCGGTTGCAGATGGGAGCAGGTGTTGACCTGGGCTGGCGTGGGTCCCGACCACTTTAGTCCACCCTTACGTGGCACCCACGTCCCCATACTTGTCTCGACTATCGAGTTCATTAGCCGAGGGTCGGATGTTGTGGTGGGCGCTTCGTTGTCACTCCACGTGGTGGCTCAGCAGCCGCGAGTAATGCGAACGTAGGTAACTCTGGAGAAGCTCATCCCACGCCCGGAAGCGAGTATGCACTTTCTGCAGCCATATCAATGACACGTCGGCCGTCCTTGTCTTCGCACGTCGCCGCGTCGAGGAAGTGGCACCGCCATGTTGTAGGCTGCCCACCCGCGGAATGTCGTCGACAATCGGCGGCACTTCGTACGACAGGGCGACCATCCACGGGCCACTGCTTGGCGAATCCTTTCCATGTGGACATGCATGCGCCACTGTTTGGCAGCCAAGTCGAGACTTGCGCCGTGCGCGCGCTCGTTGCTTGAGGTTCCAAGCCGAAGGTCGTGCATGATGCAGATGCTTTGTTTGGGAACGGTTGGGGTCCATGGTCCCATCCACTCCATGCATCGTCTTGTCGAGTCGGACAAGATGATGGCTGGCATGACTCCAAAGTCAGAACACACAGGTAAATTGGTGGGCCACCTTGACGCTGGACATGCAGGTTCTGTTGGGGGGTTTACATGCGAAGTAGCGGCTGTCCCTCCGAGTAGAGGACGCTCGCTGTAGCGGGCGTCCACGGTCCATCGCTACGATGCCGTGATGCTCGGTTGGACCAGCTGAAGTGGCTACCACCAATTCACTCGTTCCTGGTACTTGCCGCTTGCCTTTTCCGTTGGTTAGGATGCGCTCTCGCACCTCCCTCTCTCGCCCTCGGCTCCCGACTCCCGATTTGCCCTGTATCGGTCTCGCCCACCCTTTCCGAAATCTGAGCAACGAAAGGACCTTCGCGCTGAAGAAGTCTCATGCGGGGAGTCGCTTCACTCCCCACGACATCGCGTTGAGGCATGGTAGTCCCGGATTCTGTGGGGTCCAAGAATAATGGCGACTACTTGCGACTCTTCCCCAGTTCCTGCCACACCCGCATGGGCTAGCCAACGGACCACTACATGCCGCACCTGAGTACGGCAACCCCTTTGGCTCTACGTCAACCTATGCGGCAGGCCTGCGCTACGATTGTGGCAATCCAGGCCAGAGAAGCGATGCCCGAAGCTCACCCGTGCGCTCCATCCAGGCGCAGCGACTTCTTGGTTGCTATTCCTCCGCCGGGGCAACAGCGCTTGGGGTCGCAAGAGTAGCACGTGACAAATCAAGATCGTCCTGCCGACCGTACAGACCAGGACAGAACATCTCACCCAGCCAAAACATTGAGCCCTTCCACGCGGCGCCCGTCGTGGACGTCCGCTGACGTTGCAAGCGTGGATGTGAGCTGCTGCGTGCGCGCTCTCGCGCCATCGATCCAAGTGTTAACCCACTTCAAGTCGTTCGTTGTCTATCTGCCAAGGGATCGACACCAGGTAGATGTCCAGCGTTGGATGGCGTCTCTGTCCATTCACGCTCTGAACCGTTTGGAAGCTTGAACCGCGGCCTGCGTTCCGCGCAACCACCACGCTGACCGCGCGGAACACCCGCATGGCCCACCCATGGCTCCGTCGTCTCCCCGATCAACGAGCGCCTCCACATTCGCGTGCCATCACAGTGCTGATCGTGCAAACGGCCCCAGCATGCATGCTCGAATGGGCGAGAGGCAACGCATACGAATCCTAGCGCAGTATTCAACGGGGCTATGAGCATGACCGCCATGGCTCGTGTGTCCTTGAAGGGCGGGGGGGCCAACTCGGTCGTAGGCGGCGGTCCGCAGACATCCTTTCGACGACGGCTCACGTTGGACATCCCATCGTCCCAGCCATTGGTGTCCTGCGCTATGATTCGTCGAAAGTTTGAAATACAGGCCTATGATTGGCTATTTTGTCCCATCCGGCAACCAACCACTCAATCCATCTCCCCACGGTCCATTTTAAGCTTCAACCAGCGCACGAGATGGAGCAGCTCGACACGGATCAAGTGACCAAGGCCGTGGTCGCGCTCAAGCAATTCCTCAAGAAGAAGAAGGCGCAGACGTCCAAGCAGGCCCTCGTCGACGAAAACAACACGATCCAGATCATTTTCACACGAGTTACCGTGCCTGTCAAGGAATCCCTCAAGGCCATTCCCATGTGCGACTAGGAACATTTGCCACGACGTTTCTCGCATCTAACGTATTGCCATGTGTAGCAAATTGCCGCACAACATCCGTGGTGATGGCGAAGCGTGCTTGTTCGTGAAAGACTCGGACAAGGACCGCATCAAGGCACATCTCAAGGCCGACCCGGTCGCCGGGTTGGCGAAAGTCATGCCGCTCAAGAAGCTCAAGAAGAACTTTTCACAATTTAAAGACAAGCGCGAACTAAAGGCCGCGTACGGCGTCTTTCTCGTCGACGACCGTGTGCTGCCGTACGTCAAGTCGCTGTTGGGCAAAACGTTCTTCGACGCGAAGAAGCAGCCGACGACTGTCAACGTGACTGGGAAGAAGAACATTAGCGACCACATCCGCCGCGTTCTCGATGGAACGGAGATGTTCACGTCGCCTGGGCCGTGCTTCAACGTCAAGATTGCCCACGACGGCATGGACACGGATCACATTGTCGCCAACATCGTCCAAGGCACCAAGAACATCCTGGAGCATGTCCCGAAAAAGTGGAAGAACATCAAGTCGATCAACATCAAGGTAAGCGTTTTGATCTTTGCATGATGCTGAGGAATATCTGGTCGAACTAGACGTCGGACTCGGTGGCGCTACCCATCTACAATGCGCTCCCCAACTCGTCCAAGCTTCCGATTGGGTCCAAGAAGCGAAAGGCTGAGGACTCCGACGCGCAACCTTCGAAGAAAGCCAAAGCTTCAGAAGCCAAGACCGCCGAGACCCCGGCGGTCTCAGTGGCCACCCCTGCTCCCAAAAACGTGACTGCTGACACGAAGGTGATTGAGAAACCAGCGGCGAAGACCAAGGCTAGCTCTGCGAAGAAGGTTTCCACCCCAGTGAAAGCGGTAGCGACTAAGGTGAGCCCTGCAAAGAAGGCGTCGAAGCCTGTGAAGGCGGAAACAGTAGTCAAAGCAAGCCCGAGCACGAAGAAGGCCACCCCAGTGAAGCCTAGTCCGGCGAAGAAGGAGGCAGCTCCCACGAAGGAAGCCCCCTTGAAGAAGGAAGCTGTCAAGTCAGTGAAAACGGCGACCCCCCCGACAAAGAAGAGTCCTGCCAAGAAGGTCTCTGCCACAAAGAAATAGACGTGATTATAGAGAGTACGCAAGGTCAATTCAGTATTTTATCTCCACTCGCATTCGTGACGTGGGCTCACCTGTGTTCACGACGGCATGCATTCATCATCCAGCGAATCGATGTTGGCAATTTCGAGATGCAGCATGGCTGCGCAAATAACTTTGTCGTACCGCACTGTCATCCATGACGAAGGATCTCGTTCGCCCTGTGGTGGGCATATCCGCCGCGTCACCCAGAGGGCTTCACCTGCGCGCCGCGTCGCGCCGCCCAAATTTGATTTACTTGTCCGGATAATTTGAAGTTCAAACGTTAATATCCGGACATCATAAGTTTGGCATTGGCGCCCGTGTCGAGTCTGGAGCTGAAGGGCAGCATGGAGGAAGAAGACTGCTTCGGGTTTGGATCGTACGACGAGATCTTTTCCCATCCTGTTGGATCTTCGACGACGACAAGTAACGAGAGCCTAGATGGAGGTGATGTGGCTGGAGCAGGTGGAAGGATATCTCCTGGCAGCAACGATGTGTCCAGCGCCACAGCAATTGATGTCGGGACGCATTTGCTCGAAAACAGCTTCTTTCTCGTCGAAGACGACGTGAAGTTCTCAACAAACGAAGCGCTCTTCCATGGACGGCATATCGGTCTGAAGGTCAAGCAGAATGGCAAGCTCGTGACTTTCAACTTTCCAACAACTACGGGTGAATCGTCCCTAAAGATGTGCATCGATTCAAATTCAGGAACACATGCGCTGGGAGACTTGTATTTAGACAGAAAGGAGTTGTTCTGGCGTCCCATGCGCCATTCTGATACGATGCAGACCTCTTCCGGTCAAGTGTATGGATCGGATCGGTACAGCCTTCGCATCGGATTGGAACACGTTCGTGAAGTCGTGCCGACCAAAATCCAGAACGTGGTGCTGGCGCTGTCCATTTCAATATCAGTCATGGACATCGCGTTTGAGTTCTCGTTCATGCCGGGACCGTATCACAAGAGCTCAAAGCGCGACGACTTGATGGTACTCTTGCAAGAAACTTTGTCGACTGCCAACACGATGCAGAATGCCTTGTCTGCAGCTGCATCATCTTCCATGGATGCGCTCAACTCCGACTTGCTCTCGCTGGCATCCAATCCCGACGTCGCTGCACCTCCTCCTCTCAGTCGAGAAATTGCAGGTACGTCGTTCAACATCACTAGATGAAGTGACGACAACGGCAGCGCCCCGCCCAACTCGCATGCGCCCAGAAGACATCAGTCAGCGAAATGCGCTCATCCGATCGTATCTTCGTCTGAACCCGATGTCTGACGAAGCCCTTGGCCTGGCATCTCACGTGAGCCAGCATTTTCCCACTTGTCGCGTTTTCATTTTTGTCGTAATTAGATTCTCCAAGCGTACGAGTACCCCATCGGCCCGACGTGTTCATCTACCCCGTCCTTCTTGGATGACAAAGAGTACAGGTGTGTCTGTTTGAACTCTTCATCCGCATTGATGGCTCGCAGGCAAAAACAAGTGTCCAAGTTGACCAAGGGCATGGAACGCATGAAGATGTCGTGGAAGCTCAACGACGACCGCCTTGATAACTTGATGCACGTGCGGTGCTCCAAGAACGAAGAC